>NC_053491.1:92185732-92313232 GCF_905171775.1 Rana temporaria | reverse complement strand
GGGAGGTAGAAGTCTATAGACCAGTAGACTGCCACCTTCAACCACACAGTGGATCAGCCTAAAATGCACACGTCTCTCCAAATAGGGCAAATGTTTGTTTTGTCAAATGCTAACCAAATGAAGATGCCTACACTCAACATTGTACATTCATCTCAGATATTACATACACTTTACAATTACATGCCCAACTTTAGTCATCTGTTGAGGAACAGGTACACCTCTGCTAGTATGCAAATACAATAACTTTCAGTGGGGGCTTGCTGTGGATAACCACTAGTAACATCATGTGCAGCTCACCCAATCCACAATTTTGCAAGTAGCCAGCCATTCACACACACATACTTCTGTATAATCATGTAGTGTTCTGCTTGTTTCTGATGTATTTTTCATCTGTTTTTGTTTTGGCCAACAACAAGCAATATCTCCTGTGACATAAGGAATCCTCTCTTCTTTTTATCTGCTTCCTCTGTGCTGTGGTGTTTAGCTGTACTATCTGACCACAGCCTAAAACTGCATGAATAATGTCGTTCCCCCTTGCAGCAACCCTTGTAATAATTGTTTTTTGGGATTATAGAGCAAAGTCCTTTCATGCACCAGCATTGTCTGGCCTACACTCTCAATTTTGTCTGCAGCTTGGTTAAGCTGGCCATACATTATACAATTTTCTTATTCAATTTCCTTTAGCTTTACCTTCAACTATGTAGTGCAAGTGCCTGCCTGATTACATACAAAGTGTTTAGGTTTGACCCAATACTTTATACAATTTTCCTTTTAGATTTACCAAAATCACAATGTATGGCCAGTCTCAAGGTCTGTACACACGATATGAAAATCAGATGGAAAAATTCATACGACGAGCTGTCTGTCAATTTTCAGATCGTTAATACGGTGCTTTCGATAGCTGATTTCGCTTTTTCGTCAAACAAAAGCTGGATGTGCAGACCAGGGCTTGACAAATTTGCTTGGAATCTAGGAGCCAGCTAAAGCTAGGAGCCAGGAACGCGCCCTGTCCCTCCGAGGTTACGCGCAGAACCGAACGCAAACGTGAGTAGCTCCTGCATATGAAAGCGGTGTTCAAACCACACATGTGAGGCATCGCCGTGATAGGTAGAGCGAGAGCAATAATTGTAGCTCTAGACCTCCTGTGTAACTCAAAACATGCAACCTGTAGAATTTTTTTAAACGTCGCCTAAGGAGATTTTAAAGGCTAAAAGTTTGTCGCCATTCCATGAGCGGGCGCAATTTTGAAGCGTGACATGTTGGGTATCAATTTACTCTGCGAAACATTATCCTTCACAAAATAAAAAAAATAAAAAGTGGCTAACTTTACTGTTGTCTTATTTTTTAAATAAATGAAGTGTATTTTTTCCAAAAAAGTGCGCTTGCAAGACCGCTGCACAAATACTGTGTGACAGAAAGTATTGCAACGACCTCCTTTTTATTCTCTAGGGTGTTAGAATAAAAAATATATATAATGTTTGGGGGTTCTAATTATAGGGAAGGAGGTGGCAGTGAAAACAGACAGGGGAAGCTCCATTAGCATTGCTGGTTGTCTTGTCATGCCAACGGCCACCACAAGATGGCGCCAGATCACAGATGGATGCAAAGCCGCGGCCTCAATTACCAGCGGGGGGGGGGGGCGCACAGAGACACAGGATACCCCAGCTGTGCCTCCCCAGGTGCCAGGTCGCTAATTCAACCTGGCGCCCGGGGTTTGTCTAACCCTGGTGCAGACTAACATTTCTGTTGGATGTGAACTCAACGTCCGATGTTTCATCATTACGGTTTTCGTCCGAAAAAAATCCTAAGAGCAAGACTGCGCATGCTCAGAAACAAACGAATACATTCAAAACAATTCAACACATTATGGCACTACTGATGTTGTATTCTGTTGTAAGAAAAATGTTATATTGTGAGTAACCTTTTCACTTTCGACATGAGAGGCATGCCACACAAAATGTACATTCGGTCGTCCGAAAATCTAAGCGTGTGTATGAGGCTTTAGAGTGGATGTTTCTAGGAGAAGAGAGCTGGTTGTTATGCATAAAAATGCACCAAAACATGTGTACTCAAGTTTTCAACACGTTTCCATTGGAAGTCTACAGGGGCCAAAATGTTGCACCAAAAGAAGCCCCTGCACCTTTTCAAGAGTCACGCTGCATGAGTGTGAGCCCGGCATCATATAGAATAATCTGATTTCTATTGTTATGCATTGTAGATCAACAGTAGAAGAACCACAAATCCCATTAGTGTGAATGGAAGTTAACAGAGTGTTGCTGAATAAGCAGCCAGCTCTCAGTGAACAGAGACAAATTTGGAAACATGCACACTTTTAGTCTCCACAAATTTCAAGGTCATTAAAAGAAGTACCATTATTCAACTCCACAGGTGACAATGTGCATATATAGCATTTGGTCCTAATGTGATCAGTGACCCAGTCCCCCAAACACACTTCTCTATGCTGGCTATAGCTTCACCCCCTTTTTTAAACCCAAATTATGCCCGTTCCTGTTGGGGGAGGTACAGCCAGTAGTCCCACCCATCTCTGAAGGGACGATCAGCTCTGCTTGTCCATTCATAACTGCAAAAGATCCCAGAGAGCTTTGGCTGTGAGTGACATTTTACTATTATGAATGAACAAGTAGCGCCGATTGATCAGAATAGTGAGAGGTTATTCAGAGCTGCAGTGCTCTATAGGGTTATCGGGGCAGCTTTTACACATACACATTCCGGCCAATGGATCACAAAGCACTAAAGGGCCGTGTGGGCCTTGACTTTTTTTTGTGAATGGCAGCGCTAGTCTCTGAAGCAGTCCCTGCTACAACTCCCAGATTTGTCTCCCTTGTAGCATCATTGTCAGAGGAAGACCCCCAACATTTATTTTGGGGAATCGTGTATTTTAGAGTACTGTGGATGCAACAGGAAGAGTTTCAACACCCCAGAGTGGGTACACCTAAATGGGAATACAGCCCAGAACCACAAAAGAAAAACCAATATAGTCACACTTACTTGAAGGTACTGACTTTTTCCTTTAGTTTTTGTACAGCGACTTCTTCTAACATGAAGAACTTTGAAGTAAAGGCATCCACGTGACCTAAATGATAGGAGAAAAAAAAAAAAAACACACATTAGGTTTCTAGGTTTATAAAACCTTAAAACAATGAAAGAGCAGGCAATACAAGAGGTTGCTGGAGAGTACTTTTCAACATCCCACAAAGGCTCAAATTTCCAGCCTTATCTTTACTTGCCAGACTAAGCAATGTATTCAACTATTTCAACTTCAGAATTCATAGCCCGAGTCACAATGGCTGACCTCACATAAGGAACCAGAAGAAACCCTTAGGGGCTACAAACAAAAAAGTGCCCCTGGATGACATCAGTTCTGATAAAACATGTAGGGAGGAGCGCCGTGCTGATGTCACCACGTTTGCGCAGGTCCCGGAGTGATGGGCTGCATTCAAGAGCCTAATAGAGCTGTATATATTTCGTCCAAATGTAAGTGCAATCAATTTTTTACTTCTTAAATCACCTAAAAGATTTTACACTATGGAAGTCTTTATTTCTTTTTGGGGATCGTATGGCAATATGTGCCTCAGAGATATTGCCATAAGAAGAAGCCGAGATCATTGCTGTGCCCATTAAAATGTCCGGGCTGTATTAAGCCAAAAGCGTGTGTGATCTCCCGTCATAGGAGATCATTGGAAGTCGTAAGCGGAAGTATATGTAGCGGTGGAAGTCATCTCTCTCTGGTCACATTCCTTGGGTGTATTGTCCGACGATTGGTTGTAAAGCTTTGTGCAGTTCGTTTTGCAAGGTGTTGCCCCAATCTGGGCACACGCGCTCCCAAGTCATTCATTCGGGGTCCATAGCCGCCGAATGTATGACTCGGCCCCGCCCCCCTGGCGCCCGCGTCATTGGATTTGACAGCAGCTGGAGCGAATGGCTGCACTGCTATCAATCTATCCAATCAAGAGCTGAGAACCCCCGGGCAGAGGAAGAGGGGGGGGTGGGCTAGGGGGGGTGGTGACTGCCGGAAGTTTTTTCACCTTAATGCAACGGGATGCATTTAGGTGAAAAAACAACCCCTTTAATTATTAAAAGGTGTATGTTTTGTGTGTATCTCACAAGAAGTTGCAGCTTGGCTTCCAATTGTCACTTAAAATAATTTTTTATTTTGATGGCGCAGTAATTTTAATTTTACTTTGTTACAAACAAAAAGTTTGACCTAGTTTTAAACATTTACCAAAATTTTAAAATGCGTATTTAACAATTTAGTTTGTTAAAAAGAGATGTATGTTTTACATTTTTTGGATTTCCTATCCATACTCACCTCGTTGAATGCAGCATGAGACCGATGCTGCAGCTGTCTCCCGGCATTTCTGCACTCTTCCCCGAGCAGAGCGATGCTGACTGTCAGTCAGCATCGCTTCTGCTCTACTTCTCGGCACTCATTGGACCGCTGAGCAGTGGAGGGAGAAGCTGTTTCAGCGGCTCAATCAGGGCAGATGGCGGATCCAGACTTGCAAGTCGGGATAACGCACTTGGACGCACACAGATGGACTTCAGACCGCTCTCCGCTGAAAACGGGTCACAGGAGTGCAAAACCAATTGCCAAGAGGTGTCCTTTTGGATTTACGTCAGGTGAGCGTGGGGGCCATTCAATGGTATCAATTTCTTCATCCTCCAGGAACTGGCTGCATGCTCTCGCCACATGAGGCCAGGCAATGGGTTCAAGGATTTCATCCCGATACCCAATGACAGTCAAGGTGCCATTGTGTAGCATGTAAAGGTTTGTGCGTCCCTCCATGGATATGCCTCCCCAGACCATCACTGACCCACCACCAAACCGGTCATGCTGAACGATGTTACAGGCAGCATAAAGTTCTCTGGCTTCTCCAGACCCTTTCACGTCTGTCACATATGCTCAGGGTGAACCCGCTCTCATCTGTGAAAAGCATGGGGCACCAGTGGCGGACCTGCCAATTCTGACGTTCAATGGAAAATGCCAATCGAGCTCCACAGTGTCCGGCAGTGAGCACAGAGCACACTAAAGGATGTCGAGCCCTCAGGCCACCCCCATGAAGTCCATTTCTGATTGGTTGGTCAGAGACATTCACACCAGTGGCCTGCTGGAGGTCATTTTGTAGGGCTGCTGATGGATCAGGGACCTTCTACGGCTCTGTCTAGCTCTCCTAGAGTAACTGCCTGTCTCCTGGAATCTCCTCCATGCTCTTGAGACTGTGCTGGGAGACACGGCAAACCTTCTGGCAATGACAGTTATTGATGGACCGTCTGTGCAACCTTTATAGGGTCCAAGTATCGCCTTGTGCTACCAGTAGCGACACTGACCCTAGCCAAATGCAAAACTAGTGAAAAACAGTCAGAAAAGATGAGTAGGGGAAAAAAATGTCAAACACCTCCACCTGAAAAACCATTCCCGTTTTGGAGGTCGTCTCATTGTTGCCCATCTAGTGCACCTGTTAATTTTAATCAACAGCTAAGCAGCTGAAACTGATTAACAACCCCCTCTGTATACACCCCCTCCCCCTCTGCTACTTAACTGACCAGATCAATATCCCAGGAGTTCTGATTCAAAAGTGTTCCTTCAATTTTTTTGAGCAGTATATATTACTGTATTTTATTTTCATTGCTCTCAATGTATTATATGTAGGTTTTTATCCAAGTATTAGTCACAGCCCCCCCTACTAAAACTACACACACGTTGCAGAGTAAATCACAGCATTTGGGGGGCAGCTTAATTTTTACATACAGTAGTCGTTGGTGCAAGGTTTTCACTTTTCAGAACCTACACCAGACCTACCTCTCCCTGCTGGGCAGTCACATTCATAGCATCCTCAATTGTCAAAGGCTTTCACTGACATAGGCCAGCTCCATCCATCTGAGGAGGGTGAAAGGAGGTAGGTGATTGAAGTGGGTTGTGGGCGATTGTTGGGTAAAAGGGTATTAGAAATGCCAAGGGCTCCTCTGGTCTCACAACTCTGTAATAAATCCATGTCACATGACTGTAGGCTACAGAACGTGACATCCCCATCAGTATTCTGTATGAAAAGTACTTTTTTGTCCTCTCTCTCCTCTTATGTCATGTGCAGCCTGTGTGGTACTACTAGAGCCTACTAAGCTGTGACAAGGCGCCTGGAACAGAACAGTCATTCTTTCCGTTTTACAAACATCAACGTGCATCGATGTACCCAGGCAGTGCTTCTGATGTTACCGTCAGTGGGTGAGGATGTTGGGGTGCTGTGCGGAAGGAGCTTGCCCACATATCTACAGGGTTTAGGGCTGATCAGAGGTCTGAAGTTTATGCACTGGTGTTGATCTGAGGTTCTGAGTTTATGCATTGGGGCTGTTCTGGGTTTTGAGGTTTATGCATTGGGAATGATCCAAGGTCTGAAGTGCATACATTGGGCCTGAACATGGTTTACATGTGTACAAAGTTATAATTTTTTGCACTTATAGTTGTACTGCTAATGGCGAGCTAAATTAATTAATTTGTATAAAACAATTGAGTTTACCTTGCCATTAGCAGTAAACCTACGACTGCAAAAATTTAAACCAACCTAAAGCTGGCCATACACCTATAGATTATCTGCAGATTTTCTCTGGTTAGATGGAAAAAGAGCAACAGATTTCTCCATGTACGCTAAACTGTGTGGATGGAGGAATCGCCCACTGGGCCAAGCTTCAGTATCTTTCCTGCACCGAATCAGAATGTTCAGGTATTGTGAGAGCCAGCGGGGCCGACTAGCAAGATATGGAAGCTTGGGACAGTGGGAAATTCTTCCATCCACACAGTTCAGCGTAGATGGAGGAATCTGTTCCACTTTTTCCAACTGACCATAGAAAATCTGCAGATAGTCTATAGGTGTATAGCCAGTCTAAAACTACAATGCACTATTCACTGGCACGTCGGTTGTCTAAAGCTTTGCAACAGCAGTTAATGTGAAAAGGGTTGTGTAGCCCTGATCTACCACATTGCACAATCTTTTTAATCTAGTACAAAGTGTTGCGTGATAGGAACAGAGCACAGAATCTGCTGTTGCGCCTTCAATAACAGACTGGGACAGGCTATTGACATATATTTATCTAACTGCAGTAAAGAAAAGTGGAAGCAATGTGGATCCATTCCTCGTTAGAACCCAATGATTAACTAACTGCTGGGCCTCTGCATCACATGGCTCACTAGTAGGTTATTTGATTGAAAGAAAAAAAAAAGGGGATCTCGGCAAAGGCTTTAAGGTTTACTTGCCCTTTAAAAGGTCTCAGGGTATATGAGGACAGGAAGGTGGAAGTGTTGGCCACACTAAATAGACGTGGCAGTGTTTGTCTTTGTTTGGAGGGTTACCCTTTCTTTATTGTACAGACAGGAACACAACAAAATGAGCTTTCAGGAAAGGGTTTCCCCTTCATCAGCTTGCCCATTACAACAAAACTGACAGCAGCTTTAAATTTTCTAGTCAGTCTGCAGAGGAAACGAACAATGTTTATCCCCAAGATACAATATTTCTTGACAGTCCACCCAATTGGGCTGCATCATTACAAGGCATCATAAATGGGTAACCAATGTGATTTTTACTAGTAAGTGTAAGTTTAGCTATAATTCATCTTGCAAACAGAACATGAACATTGCATGCAGAAAATTAAACAGGCACGCCTTCTATAAAAATGTCAGGGAAGCACTGCTGGAGGAGTAAAGAGGATGCCAGTGTTCAGGAAAGGTGTGCCTTTCCCTCAGGAGAGCCTGACATTTTCTATAGACAAGCCTTAACACACACACACACACACACACACACACACACACACACACACACCTGCACTTCCATGTAAAGAAGGCTGTGCATGTATTCCATGAAAAAAGTGCAGAATTTATATTCTCATTGGTACACAATCTTATGTAGCGCCCCCTTACTTT
Source organism: Rana temporaria (assembly GCF_905171775.1). Taxonomy (NCBI): domain Eukaryota; kingdom Metazoa; phylum Chordata; class Amphibia; order Anura; family Ranidae; genus Rana; species Rana temporaria. The sequence goes on along the minus strand of NC_053491.1, from coordinate 92,305,302 downwards.
CAGTATGGGCACTACGCTAAAGTTAGTGGGGAATGGGAGAGTTATTTTCTCCCATTCACAATATGTTAAATTATGGGCTGCTGTCATTCCAGAACTGTCCTGTAGGTCAGTCTGCGCTCCAAGGGTGTTGTTTCTACCCCTGGGCGACAGGTAGCGCTAGAAGGGTTCTGGTAGAGCCACTTTTCCCCAGCAGCCAATTAGAGGAGTTTTCCCCTCGTGGGGCATGCTGGGGAGGGGTATATCTGTGGCAGACGCCATCTTTATTGGTTCTTCCCGCGGGTTCCAGGTGCGGCATCCACCTTTAGGATGCACGCATCCAACGGACCCCGGCGATGGCCTTCCAGGCCGGGGTCGCATGCTACACAGAGCTCCCTGAGAGGGGCCCCAGTGACTTACTGGGTCCCCTGCTTTACTGAGAAGATCCCAGGCTGGGTGCTGCTCGATTGGGGGGTCGGCTTGAGGAGAACCCGGAGGCAGGTTGTCCAACAGAGCTTGAACGAACCATCAGGGATCTGGTGACTGGAATGCTGACAGGTACTCTTTGCTGTCATCCGGTGACCTATGTTCAATCTATTGGGAGGATTCGCTCAATTCGTCCATTTAGCTCATTCAAGTACTAGGCCTGTGGCAGAGGCCTGTTCCTCCCAGCAACTTAAAGTGACACTTCGGCTGCCAGGCTTGTGGCAGAAGTCTGTCCGGGGGCACTTCACCCACTCTGGCTAGAGTGGCGACAAACGGTGACTACTATTATTGTGCTGCTGAGAGCAGGATTGCTCTATATCCAGGCCTGATACCGCAAGTTCTCCATCGCTTTATCAACCTTTCCTTCCTACTGCATGTTGATGTTGGCTATGTTGGGCCTGAAATAAAGCATTTTAAAACCTTTCTTCGTGTACTGGACATTCGCTCACTACTTTATTCACCAGCTGCACCCCTAGACAACATTGAGGTAACTTAATATGCCAATCCCAACAACAAATCAGCGGCTCCTGCGGGGGTAGCGCTACACTTATAATAGGGGTGCACTGAAATTGTGGGTCCAAAACTGAAAATGAAGAGAATGCACAAGGCCGAAAACAGATACCGAAAATGACAGCTTTAAAAATATTTATATTTTTATATATAAATTGTATTATATTTGATATGTTTAATATCATTAACATAAATGAACATGAATTTATTGTTGGCTATTATTGGCACCTTTAGTGCAAGAAAAACTCAAGAAAAATGCAGTCTGCAGTCTCCAACCACCTCTTGCATCAAGTCTGCAATCTCTAAAACACACTGCTAATAGGATTAGCAAAACCTCTCTTTGGTGCACCTATATCAGACATGATACAAGAGATGATCAGACTGCAGACATGATTCAAGAGATCAATGCAGCCTCACCAGTGCCCATTCAGATGCAGTCTGCCAGTGCCCAGCAGCCTACCAATGGCCGTCATATGCAGCCTACCAGTCCCCATCAGCCTCACCAGTGCTGTCGTATGCCAGATACCAGTGCCCAACAGGCTCACCAGTGCCCATCATATGCAGCCTGCCTGTGCCCAGCAGCATTACCAGTGCCATCCATAAGCAGCCTACCTGTGTCTGGATTAGAGTGGTGATCTCTGTGTGTCACAAAGCTGTATTTGAATTGCAGGAACAATGTGATCACGTTACTGATTCAATGTCCCACCATTGGATAAGTGTGCCGTCCATCATAGGAGGTGGGACATTGTTACTGTGGCTCGGGCAATTAAGCTCTGTGACACATGGAGATCACCGTTCTGTGAGAGGGAGGAAAGGACTGGGGCACGCCAGGATGACACCCCCGCAATAGGCGACACCCAGGGGCGGACTACACCCCTTTCGGTATTGGCTTTTTTTTTCTGCCAAATGACAAAACATCGATTTCAGATGATAATTTTCGGTGGCCGAAGTTTTCGGTGCACCACTACCTTATAATAATGTGCAGAGTTGGATTGTTTACAACTTAAACAAACTGATAAAGATGGCTTTGTTAATTTACAAGCCTTGCTTTAGTCCTCAACAAAGCAACTTTTTACAATTATTGGTAAACTCAAGTATTAAAATCTGTGTATCTAATGTGCTTTTTAAAGATGAATTCTAAGCATGGATATGTTTATTTAAGTTGTTACATTGGTCTGGCTTGGACTAATGTAATTATGCATATACTATTCCTGTGAAATCCTTGAGGAAGCTGGAAATCATTGTAAAAGGCACCGCTACTACAGTAATCTCCAAGCTTCAGGGTCTTGTGCAAGTGGCTGCCCTGCTGCTTTACTGAACAAAGGAGGAAGCTTGCTCGGCACATCGCTTCTCCACCTCATGCAATCAGTGAATGATTTACATTAATTGAGAAAATGAAAAGCACTCTCTGAATGGTGCCTTTGCCAAGCGAGCGACTTCCAGTGTTCACAATGCAACAGGGCAGCCAATAAACTCAGGACCCAAAAGCAGAAATTTCTAGCCCCCAGGGTGATCATCCAGTTATGGCAGGGATCAACAAACCCCAGGTGTAAGGTCGCCATGGTGACAAGAACACCCCCCAAGCCCCCCCCCCACTATGTAACCCGGGCTCCGCTTGCCCATCAGCTGGCCTAGGACAGGCATAGAAGGTTTATGGCATTTATATTGTGTTTTTATTAAAAATATATATATATTACTAGTAATGTTGGTGATCTGCGATTTTTTTGCGTCGGACAGGATTAGCCACATTTTTGGGACCATTGACATTAAGGCTGAATTCACACTTGTGCGGTGAGAATTTCAGCTCTCTTATCTCTGCAGAGAGATGAGAACTGTTTAGCAGATCATCTCTGTTTTAGCTGTGAATTTGGAGACCTGGGAGGGGGGAAAGTGTATTGAGGTGAATGAGAGAAATCCTGAAGAGAAATTAACACATCTGCGAATTAGATGCGTGCCCATAGAAGATAATTGACCTGAATTCGCACCTGAGCCGCACCGCAATGCCTAGAAAACACACACCTTTTTTCGGCAATGCGCATATGTGAACCAGGCTCATTGAAATAAATGTATTCTATAATGTTATGCAAATTGGATGTGGTTTAAGCCGCAACCAATTCGCATAGGTGTGAACCCGGCCTTACAGAGCAATCAGTGCTATACATAGGCACGGATTACTATGTAAATGTCACTGGCAGGGAAGGGGTTAACACTAGGGGGCAATCAAGGTGTCAACTGCGTTACCTATTGTGTGTTCTAACTGTGGGGGGAAGGGGACTCACTATAGGAGATGACAGAGGCACGTAACCTGACCTTGGTAGTCATGGATCAGCAGCCATGATTACTCTGGTCAGCACACACAGCAGGACACAGGAACTGGCAGTATCAACCAGGTTTTTACAAGATAGGAAGGGAAAAATTACATTGCATGGGCACTGTGCTATACAGCATGCCTTAAAGCGATTGTAAACCCTTACAGACCACTTTATGCTACAGTTAAGCCTATATTAAGGCTTACATGTAGCTTCGCAGGATAGCTCCTTAACCTGTACGGTTTAGGAGATATCCCCTGTCCCCTGGATGTGCCGATGTCAATAAACTGGGAAAACATATTGACTCGAGTATAAGCCTAGGGTGTCCATCTGCATGCCTCACTGTGTCCATGCCGCCCTGTGTCCATGACTAGACTGACGTTTAACATTGGAGTCTATGGAAGGGGTGCCTGGCTTTGAAAAATCGGTACTCCCCGGGCCAACAAACTTTGCAAACTTGTAGAGGAAGAGTGGGACTACATGTGTGCCAAGTTTGGTACTGGGTCCCCAAAGTCCGGGAGATTAGGCGCAAAAAGGTGACTTGAGTATTAGCCGAGGGGGGCATTTTCAGCACAAAAAATTGTGCTGAAAAACTCTGCTTATACTCGAGTATATACGGTACATTATTGTTAATGGAAGCATGCTCCAGAGGGGATACATGTACAGTCACAAAACCTTTAACTTTTAATTTGTTTTGTTTTTTACTGAAACTTTGCCTTTGCAGTAATATTGTGACACATAATTTGGAACTACCACTAGTTTATTCCCTAGGGTGTCTGCTTTCAGAAAATATATGTTGTTTGGGGGTTTTATATATAATCTTCAGGTCTCAAATGATTTTTTTAAAAATGCGCAAAAAACGCAAAGGTTTAAACAAGTTCACCTTCAGGAACATGTTACTGGTTCCACCCCTAAGATTTGTTAGTTTTAAAAAAAAAAAAAAAAAATGGTTCTTAACTCTTTTAGCTGGCTCCTAGATTCAAAGCAAATTTGTCAAGCCCTGAGTTATGGTAGATACATAGTTACAGCAGTTTAATTTGGACCAATGCACAATTTATATATATATATATATATATATATATATATATATATATATATATATATATATATATATATATATATATATATATATATATATATATATATATATATATATATATATATATATATATATATATATATATATATATATATACACACATACATACATACATACATACATACATATATATACACACACACACACACACACACACACACACACACACACACACACACACACACACCTGGAATTCATCTTTTAAGTTCACATTTGTAATATAATTGCAACATTTACCTGATAGTTTTGCCATGACTCAAATTTGTACTTGCTTGTTCTGGTTTTGTTCGTTATTGAATAACTGGATAATAAAAATGCTCCCTCTAATGTTCATCGGTATATCAGGGAATGTGATCATCACAATCCCACATGCAGTATTATATGCTTGTCATAGTCACTCAGGCACAAGATGCTTTGTCTTCTGTAAAAAACCTGTCTGATCCTACTATTCTCTATCCCTCCCTCCTGTCCTGTGTCCCCCATCAACCTGCAGATTCTGTAAAACAGTCATTGGCAAGCAAGTGTCTCTGTGCAGGTTAGATGACTATGCAGTCACACATATGGACATGCAAAATTTTGTCAAAAGTATTGGGACACCTGCCTTTACACGCCCATGAACTTTAATGGCATCCCAGTCCTAGTCCGTAGGGTTCAACATTCAGTTGGCCCACCCTTTGCCGCTATAACAGCTTCAACTCTTCTGAGAAGGCTGTCCACAAGGCTGAGTGTATTAAAAAGGATGGACAACAGTGGGACTGTAATGGTGCTATATATAGAAGAGGATAACAAGTATTTTTTAATAATTTATTAAAAGTATATCATAGATACATGATACATCATTACAAAACCAAGTGACCAAATCACTTGGTTTTGTAATGTATCATGTATCTATAATATACTTTTAATAAATTATTAAAAATACTTGTTATCCACTTCTATATATAGCACCATTACAGTCCCACTGTTGTCCATACTTTTTCATCCATTATTATTTGGGATGAGGTGCATTTTGTGTGTAATTGCAACCTAGGCTAACTGGATCCTATCCATCTTTTCCAAGGCTAAGGAGTGTGTCTATGGGAATGTTTGACCATTCTTCCAGAAACGCATTTGTGAGCTCAGGTATTGATGTGGACGAGAATGCCTGGCTCGCAGTCTCCGCTCCAATTCATCCCAAAGGTCTGCAATCGGGTTGAGGACTCTGTGCAGGCCAGCCAAGATCCTCAACCCCAAATGCGCTCATCCATGTCTTTATGGACCTTGCTTGTAAACTTTCTCTGCAGACAGTTGCCTATAGGTAAGCCTATAATAAAGCTTACCTATTGGGTAGTGTAAATATCTAAGCGTGTACCATTTAGGAGATATTTACATTACATGTAGCCAGTGACATCACTGGCGCATGCACTCTGAAGGAACGGCCACGGGTGCCATGACTGGCGGCTTCAGCGCGCAAGCTCATTATGCCTTTGACTTGCAGGTTTATTTTTTTGTAAAGCGTTTACAACCTCTTAAAGGGGTCAGCGTACCAAGACATTTTAGACAATTTCATGCTCATTTGTGTGGGAACAGTTTGGGGATGGCCCCTTCCTGTTCCAACATGACTACACACCAGTGCACAAAGCAAGGTCCATAAAGACATGGATGAGCGAGCTTGGGGTGGATTTGTAAAAAGGTTCTTCCACTCCAAGAAAGAAAAATAAAACATGTTTCTCTTTCTGTGTTGTAGAGATTTCCCCAAATTTCCTGTTCTAACATCTATATAAATAGACACAGTAATAATGTGGAGGCTGTCAGAAGGAACGACTGTTTGCTGTGGAAGAAAGGCTGGTTTTACACAGGAGAGGGACATTCCCAGAAGTGTCAGTATTCTCAGCAGACTTTAGTGAAGGGAGGGGGGTAAGAATGTACTCTTCTTTTGGTGGTAGAGCTCTTCCTTAATTCACCAACCATACCTACAAACCCAATACACTAGACTGAAGGACAATATTTTGGATTGGCATTTTAAAGAGAAACAGATTTCAGAGAAAAGCAGAACTCAGCAAGGCTAACATCTCCTACAAGCAAGGCGTTTTCCTTTGTTGTAGATCTATTCTGTCCCTTCCACCCACTCACATGGTTTTCCCTGATGTCATCTCCTAAACACAAATCCTCAAAGCTAAATTCCAGTTAGGATCATTTCTGACTCAGCAGCAGCATTAGAATCATTCTGAGCATGCGCTATAATACCACAAAGTAGATGAATATTAAAATCAATATATAAAAGACTCCAGCTTATTTAATGAAGCAACGATAGTGTGCAAGGCACAGTAACTGATCTCTAACACATTTCATTTACCCAGTTCGGCTCCAGAGCATCTTTTTTTCTTTGTCACATTATCACATACATGTAAAAATCAAAATTTTTGTCAATAAAATTACATACAACTCCCAGAACATTATATATTTTCTGAAAGCAGAGGCCCTAAATATGATGGTTGCAAAAAAAAAAAGAAAAAAAAATTCACGTGCTATTTGCTCAATTGTTTATTAAAACACAAATTTTCCAGAAAAAATATAATAAAATAACATTTTGGCACAAAACCACACCATAGAATACCCATTGTTGGCTAAAATATAAAAGAGGAGGTTGCATTGAGTAAAAAGGTACCCAACATTCCATGTCTTAAAATTATGTGCGCCTGCGATATCGCCAAAAACTATGGTGCTCAAAAATCACCACAGGTAACGCTTTCAAAACCATTACAGCTCATCAAACTAGGAGCTCTTGTGCTAGAATTATTGCTCTCACTCTGAGATCACGTGTGGTGCCAGCAAATCGCCGCAAACATCAGTTTACATACACATGCGCATCCTGGGTTCGCTTTTTCACAGGTGCGCAGGGCAACGGGAGTTGAAAATAGGTTTATTGGAATTTTAACCTGGCAATTTTTTTTATGCATTTTATAAAACTTTTTTTTCCTTTTAATGTGATTGCCATCACACAGGGTTAAACCCCTATGTGATAGCATTGGGCAGGTGACAGGTACTCTTTATAGAGACGACATTAGGGGTCTAATAGACCCCAATGTCTACCCCTGCCCTTCACACCATCTAACCAAGCACAAATCAGCTTGGTCAGATGCGTCTCCTGGCTGTAATGTCCAGGAAAGTGTGCATATGAAACAGGAAGTGACAATTCTGGTTTCATTGCTTGCATGTTAGAGCAAGGCATGGATTTTCCTCAGTCTCACTGCAATAGCTCCCCTAGCTAGAGGATGTGATCCTGGGCGCCGGTAAGCACGGGACAGCCTGGGAACCACAGGAGGAGGGGGTGAAAATGATCGGTAGCTATGTAACTGCTGCATCCCTTTCACTTTGAAGCCTGTCGCCAGTTAAAGAAAACCCAAACTGGCCAATGGCCGCTACTGCAGCCCTCAGCTTGAGTTTAATTGTTCACTCTTTGGACGTACAAAGAGCTGAACTGGTTACCGTATCAGTGAATTTAATTGTTTTCTTTAAGCTGCCCACCTATCGCTAGCATCACTGACTGGTATCACTCTTTTTCTAAACCAAAAGTTGCACTCTGTACAGTAACGTCAAACTTGCAGCATAGAACCAGTAGCATGCAAGCACAAAAATAGTAAAAGTAATTTAAAAAGGCATTGCACACTTTCAAAGTGTTTGTGTTTTGATTAGATAGTAGCGTATTTAAATTTCCCTGTGTTTGCCTTACCTTGTAACCATAGGCTCATGTGATGTGGCTGCACTTTGTAGCGTTATGGCTGATTGATTCCCCCTATGTTAACTCATTCTTGTCCCTAGGGATAGGCAACTTTGTGTTCCAGGTCACACAGCCTCCAGTTCATGCATTGCCATTTCCGCTTTGTTGCATCATAAATGTGGAAGTGCTTATGTAATGACAAGACATAATTTCCAGTGTTGAATTCTCCTAAAGAGGAGCCCCAAATAGATTAAGCTCCGCTTGTTCACAACACAGCCCCCCCCCCCCCCACTGACTTTTTTTTTGGGGGGGGGGCAAGGTACCCACGAGCATGTCCTGCCCCTCCTCCTTCCCCCCAGCTGCCTTCTGGAATACACCCAGGTCCCAGATGGCGGGTGTTTCGTCAGATTAGACGACTCGCTAGATTTTGAAATGGAAGCGACGTTCCGTCTTGGCCATCTTGCTACACCCCGCACTTGACCACAGTAAGGCTACAGTGAGAAGGCGGCAAGCGGACATCTTGTTACACCCACCGGAGTTCTGCATTTCACACTTATTTTTAACAGTAAACAGAGCTTATATCGTGAAATTCAGTAATTTTTCTAAATCCTTCTGACAATTTGAATGTTGAATTTTACAAGCAGCGGCAAGCCTGCTGATCTCACAGGTTTACTAATCTCACAGAACATTGCTGCTTTAAAAATTCAACATCAAAACAGTCAGACGGATTTCAAAATTCTGTATTTCACTATGCAAGCTCAGTTTACCGTTAAAAATAAGTGTAAGATGCAAAACCCTGATGGGTTTAGAAAAGATGTCCGCTTGCCGCCTTCTCACTGTATCGTTACTGCGGACGAGTGCGGGGTGTAGTAAGATGGCCGCGACGAAATGTCACTTCCGTTACAAAATCTAACTGGTCGCCTAATCTGACGAAACACTGGACCATTCACAAAGTGCATGCACAGTAGGACACTGGCTGTGGCGCCTAAAGGCTTTACTGCTGGTTCAACTTAGTGAAGATGCCGATGCCTGCACCCGAAGACGATCGAAGAAACCCTGGACAGGCACGTATCCTTGAATTAAAAGTATAGGTGCACGAATGGAAATCCGATAAGCCCTGCTGCAAAAGACCATATATCTATGAATCACAAGTATTTTTTTTAATTTCAAGAGGTTAACATAGATTAAGATAATCTAAGTGTGCAAGTACATGGATAAAGTTGTGCATTACAGGAAGAAATCTTTGCTGTAAGATGCAATCGCACCCTGTGGTTCAATATCTTCTATACAAGGGGAAGAAGGCGACACGTGACATTGTGGCTTTTGCTGTGACACACCATCTCACAGTTTCTTAGAAGATGTCACAGTTCAGAGGACAGATAAAGTTCAATGAGTGTGTGTACAAGTCTTATGCCGCGTACACACGATCGGACATGCCGACAACAAAACTGTGGATTTTTTTCCTGACGAAATGTTGGTTTAAACTTGTGTTGTATTCACACGGTCACAAAAAAATGTTGTCGGAAATTCCGAACGTCAATAACGCGGTGACATACAACACTACGACGAGCCGAGAAAAAAATTAAAGTTCAATAGCCAGTGCGGCTCTTCTGCTGGATTTAGAGCATGCATGTTTTTTGTGCGTTGGAATTGCATACACACGTTGTTGGAAAAATTAAGAACCAGCTCGCAAACATTTGTTGTCGGAGATTCCGACAGAAAATGTCCGATGGAGCTTACACTCGGTCGGGATATCCGACCAAAAGCTCACATCGAACATTTGTTGACGGAAATTCTGATCGTGTACGCGGCATTAGACGAGTCATACATGGTTAGATTTCTCTTTTTCAGTCTGTGGTCTGAACAGGAGAAGCTCCATAGATTCCTCCATCCCTGACGCTGCTGAATATCTGAAGATTGACTGCAGCTGATGCAGTCACTGTTTGGCAAACAGTTTTCAATCCTGCTTGGACATCCAGCTCAGTCAAATTTTTCAATTGAGTTATGGGGATGCCCACAGCTCAAATTTCACCCAATTAAGAAGGAATTGGCTTACATTTGAGATGTGTATGGTCAGCTTTTCTATAAACTTGCATTGACTCTTTCAAGAGAAAAGCAGCAACAGCACAGCTGTGGATACCAGGGGGAAATCCTACACAGCTGCACACGCTGCGGTCTCACTGACTCATAGCTGGAAAAAAGGAAACATGACATCTGGCAGATGCACAGTGACAAGACACACTGCCGCCTACAAAAAGTACACCAGCAAGCTGTGTGCTGCATAACCTCAGTTATCAATACATACAGTATATAGTGCTGTTATAGACAGTATATCTCTTCAGACACTCGGGATTTGCTGGAGGAAAAATTTTATTTTTTTTGCGAATTTTGCAAAAACATGAGTTGCTTTTTTTAAATTATGGCAAAAAAATAAAAAATAGTCAATGGGCAGAGGTTAAAATAAATAATAAATTAAAAACTGCACTAACTGCAAGGAAACTTGGCAAATAAGGTGCAAAATAAAGTTGGAAAAAGATATTCTAAACTCAGGCGTTCTAGCGCTAGAAATGGCATCCACAAAAGCACCTAAAAACTTCCCCCCCTAGTGCTTTTACACTGGGGCGGTGCACTTGCAGGACGTTGGGAAAAGTCCTGCAAGCAGCATCTTTGGGGCGGTTTGGAAGCGCTGTATACACCACTCCCAAACCACCCCTGCCCATTGGAATGCATGGGCAATGCCAACTCTGCAGCAGCCCTAGTGTGAAAGGGGTATATATTTTTCTTTTTATTAAAACAAATAGATTTTATATATAATAAATAATTTTGCATATATATCTACAAAAGTATTTGGACACTTGCCTTTACACTCACATGAACTTTAATGGCATCCCAGTCTTGGTCCGTAGGGTTAAATGTTGAGTTGGACCGCCCTTTGCAGCTATAACAGCTTCAACTCTTCTGGGAAGGTTGTCCACAAGGTTTAGGAGTGTGTCTATGGGAATGTTTGACCCTTCTTCCAGAAGCACATTCGTGAGGCCAGGCACTGATGTGGATGAGAAGGCCTGGCATCGCAGTCTCCGCTCCAATTCGTGGAGAAAGGTGTTCCATCTGGTTGAGGTCAGGACTCTGTGAAAACCAGTTAAGTTCCAAAATCCCAAACTCACTCATCCATGTCTTTTATGGACCTTGCTTTGTACACTGGTACAAATTATTTGACAGAGGGGGGATAATGGTGTGGTGGTGTTTTTCAGGGGTTGTGCTTGGCCCCTTAGTTCCAGTGAAGGGAACTCTTAAGGCGTCAGCATACCAATACATTCTGGACAATTTCATGCTCCCTGTGGAAAAAGTTTGGGGATGGCCCCTTCCTGTTCCAACATGACTGTGCACCAGTGGTGTACAAAGCACGGTCCATAAAGACATGGATGAGCGACTTTGGGGTGGAGGAACTTGACTAGCCTGCACAGAGTTCTGACCTCAACCCGATAGAACACATTTGGGATGAATTCGAGCAGAGACTGCGAGTCAGGCCTTCTCATCCAACCTCAGTGCCTGACCTCACAAATGTGCTTGTGTAAGAATGGCCGAACATTCCCAGACACACTCCTAAACCTTGTGGACAGCCTTCCCTGAAGAGTTGAAGCCGTTATAGCTGAAAAGGGAGGGCCAACTCAATACTGAGTCTTATGGACTAAGACTGGGATACCATTAAAGTTCATGTGTGTGTAAATGCAGGCGTCACAATACTTTCGGTAATAGCGTGTATATTTTTTTATTCCTTCACCATTTTATCTCAATGTGGTACGATTTGTGATTCTGTTTTTTTCAGAAATGTACAGTATAGTCTTGCACAAATTTTGATATCATGCAATTTATATTTTCTATAAAAATCTATTACGTTATGCATCTTAGCCAATTTATATTTTAAAGGCAGCAAACATTGGAAATGATAGAACTGACAGCTATGTGAAGGGAGGGCCATTTCCATGGCAATTGCAAAACAAAACACAGACTTCCCTCCAAAGGAGGAAATGCAGTACTCATACAGGATGAGGGAGCGATGAACTGACTCACTCTGATTACTGCAACGTACACATTTTTCCATGTACACCATTTTCCACACCATATATACAGTATATCTGATCACTAAGGTGAAATGTGTTCTGAAGGACAAATAAACAAGTGCTCCTCACTACACTAGGCCTTACATCTTTATTGCTCTACAGAAATCAGCTGCAGAGGTTTTCCCCTGTGTGTGCGCACCTTTCTCAAAATCTTCCTTAGTCCTGGTTCACACCTACTGTATACATTTTTTGGAGCATTTTGCAGAAATGCACTAAAGTTCATTTAACATGGTTTCCTATGGGACACATTAATAGCTATGTTTTTTTCCGCCACTGCATTTTTTAGAAAGGAACAGGGACTTTCCTAAATGCAAAACTGTACTTTTTTTTTGGTTTAATAGACTTCAATTGAGAAGCTGCAGAAAAGCATGTAGTGTGTCTGCCATGATTTTACCACAATTTGCGTTTCCCATTTAAAAAAATGCCAACTGTCTGCAAATAATGGTAAACTCGCGAGTGTAAAAAGCACCCAAACGGTCTAAAGCAAACTGCATTAGTTGTGAACCGAGGTTTTGTCTTTCCAAACCGTGATCTTGGCTCCTAGCCTTGACCCTGTATATGGCATCCCCTACTATAAATCGCCACACTTAAGACCCCTTTCACGCATTTTTCCCCAGACGCTTTTGGGCTAAAAAAACTTCTGCAAAGCGCCTGAAAAACGCCTCCCCTGCACCCCCAGTGTGAGAGCCCGAGTGCTTTCCCACTGGAGCGGTGCACTTGCAGGACATTAGAAAAAATCCTGCAAGCAGCATCTTTGGAGCAGTGTATACACAGCTACTCCACCGCCCATTCCCATTGAAATGAATGTGTAGTGCTGCCGAAGCGGCGCTTTTCAGGCGTTATTGACTCTTTCTTCGACCGCTAGTAAAGGTAAAAAAGCGCCCCGCTAGCAGGTAAAACGCTGCTATAACTAGCAGCACTTTACCGCTAATGCCGCTGACAGCCAGTGTGAAAGGGCTCTAAAGTGTTAGTAAACCCAAGACCCTGCATTTACTATATCTGGTCTTTCACAGTACACAGAGCATGGAAATTCAATCATTTTAGTAAATATAAACTGCTAAATACCCTTTCTCGTAAGCAGTATTTAGCAGTCTTGTGACTTCTATCAGTGTCTGGTTAAAGCTTGACGGAGGAGTTTATTTTCCTCTGACTGTACTATGAGGCTGCAGTACCAATGACACTGTCTTGACAGTGCGGATCACTTGTGCCCTCCCAAGATTTTTTTTTTTTTTTTTAAACTTTCGAGCAACACACACCAAACTGAGCATGTGCAGAGTGACTCTTAAGGCCCCTTTAACACGGACAGATAGAATTCAGCTTTTAGCTGTGGATAGATGAAGTTATCTACCGCATCTAAACTCACACAATGCATATAGTGATGGTTACATTACATGGGGTTTTGCACGGTTAAAACATTTTTTTTTACTTCGCCCAGGACTGATTTAGCGAAGTATTGTACATAACCACAGGTAATCGCAGTGTACTATTTTACTAACAGATAGACGCAACAACAAAGAAAGAAAAAACAAAAGGAAGCACATCAGAAATGGCTAGAATGCTCCACCGCAGCTAAACGTAGCCGCATGTAAACGCTGCTAATCGTGCAAGTGATTGATGTGCCTGGAGTCTTGGCATTTCAAAATAACACCACATGCTTTTAACAGCTGCAGAACAACTGCCATGTGAAAAGGGGCCAACGGCTCTGTACTCTCACAAGAGGATTAGGGGCGGAGGAGGGGGGAGGATCAGAGAAGACAGGATCAAACAGCCTTTGACAATCCAGGAATAACCTCTTAGGTTCCACATTGAGTATAACAACAAGCATGCTTTACTGCATACACAGACGGATTTTACTGCTGTGGGTTTAGTAACACGTTAACCGCTTGCCGACCATATACTGTATTTATACGGTGGCAAGGCAGCTCTGCTGCTCAGGATCACATACCTACGTAAACCTACACTTCTGGGGCGCAAGCGCGCACTGGCATCACGCTGTGCCGCTAATCAGCTTCGGTAAACAAGGCTGATTACTGTTCTGTCACTACGGTGCTTCTAATGCATTGCATACTAGCACATTATGTGAAACTTACCTGTAAACTAAGCCGATGCGTTGTTACCACTGGAGACCGCATCCTTCTTCACCGTCTTACTTCCAGGTCCAGGGACTCCAGCTGTGACTGACCAGAGTCACATAACATCTCTCCCATGCATGCGCAGGGGAGCCGCTGTTCACGGCACAGGAATCTGAAGGAACAGTGCAGGTGGCTGTTCCTTCAGAGTGCATGTGCAGATGACGTCATCGCTTGCATATACAGCAAATATCTCCTAAACGGTGCACGTTTAGGAGATATTTACAGTACCTATAGGTAAACCTTATTTTAGGCTTATCTATAGGTACAATTAATGGATGGGAGTTTACAACCACTTTAAGCAGTCCTGTTATTTGATATCTTGTCACTGCCAGCTTCCCACCATTACGAGCAAGATTTCCAAAACCATATAAAAATTGTGAATAGTTTACTCACCCACATAAAGCGTACAGCTAGAGTGTACTAGGCTCTCAGTCCACAGTCGGCAGCTCTCGCTCTCCGTCAGTGACTCCACCCCATAACAATACTGGTAATCCATCTTGGTGAGCACAAAAACAGGAGTTTGCTAAGAGAAAACAGAAATCCTAAATCACCAACATGAGGGATTAAAACAGAATAAAAAGAAGCAGCACAAAAACGGTCAAAACTGTTGCTGCTAGCCACAGCGTAACCTTCCCAATTAATATTATAGTGACAAACCTTCTGGCACACTTTAGCACTGGTGACCTAACCTTCCCAAACAGAAAAAGGCATAATCTCGAAAAAGAAGATGGAGTTGAGTGTAGAATTGGTCACAGCCTAAAGTTATATTAAACCCTCAGTTTTTTTTTTAGCACTTTCAGAAGCTGATTTAATCACTTACTGAGAAGGCAGATGATTTTTATCTTTAAATCCCCTCCTAGGTTCTTAGAGTTAGGCACGTTAAATTAATTTAATTTGCTAATTATTTTGTGGTGTAGGCCACGGTTTAACAAATGCATCAAGAACTGAAACAGCTTCCAGTTACGGCTCCCGCAGACCTCAACATCAGGCAAAGAAAGCCACCCAAATCATCGCTGCAGCCAGCTGTCTCCCGACATCGCTCCACACTGCACATGGAACGATTCCTGGATAAAGGCGGCGCTCGATCACATTCTGTCTAAACGTCCACTGGACACGCGGCCCCGCTCCCTAACATGTCAGAGCCGTCAGACATGGAGGTCAGTGCAGTCCCTGCCCCTCCTCAGTCCGAGGACACTCACACTGAGCGTATCACTCAGATGGTAGCTGCTCTTCTAGCCCCAACCATTTCTGCATCAGTGGAGAAGGCAGCACAGGCAGGCATGCTACAGATAAAAAGAGAACTGGGGGAACATGGCACCAAGCTGAATGAAGCAGAGCACAGAATCTCCACCATAGATGAGCAGCTCTATAAAGCTCAAGCGACTGAACAATCGCAGGACAAAACTAACCACTTTATTATTAAAAAGCTGGAAGACCTGGAAAATAGGTCACGGCGCAGCAACATGCGCTTTATGAGTCCCTACAGGCTTCAGACATTTTGAAATTCCACGTATCGCGCATCCCAGAAGCCATGGGTTTCTCTGCCCCCTGCATAGTAGAAGGAGCACATCGCTTGGGGGCCCTTTCTGCTAATCGCTCCTCCCCCCACCCAATTATTGCTAAATACCTCAACTATGCTGACAAAGCAGCATCTTTCAAAAATACAGACAGTCAGGACCTCTGAAAATGAGGGGGGGGGGGGGATTCCTCAGCTTTGCCGACTACTCAGCAGACGTTTCTAAAAAACAAAGCTTTCCAGCACATTTGTTCAGAGCTATTCAAGCACAAAATGAAGTTCACCCTGTCATTTCGTGCCACACTCTGGCTTAAGTCACCAAATGGGGACCAACTCTCCTTCCAAGATCCACCGGATGCGGATAACTTTCTCCACTCTCTGAACTCTGAGGCACACGAGAACCTCCCTACTAAAATTCAACCCATATTACGCCCCCTGGATCAACAGAGTTCAAGGTAGACCCCCCAAATGCCTTAAATCCTCAGGCTTCAGCAACAGCTTTGGGGATCGATGAATCTACCCCTACCAGGACATCCATGAACACCTATGGTTATAATCCAATTGGGTAAATGATCTATATTAAGTCATCTTATTTGTTGTTCATGTGTTCAATTGCAACTTGTAACTTGCTAAAACCAAAACAGGAGGGCCCACGGCGACTAGCTAACCGCAACGTGCGTTCCATGACTGGGGTATATGAGGAACTTCTACTGAGCATGCAAGACTGGCTGTGGTACTTTCACAGCCCGCACTACCTTTGGCCACCACTAGAGGGAGACTACACTCCAATCCAGCTAGCTGACCACACAGGCAGATACGAATCTTACATACAATCTGGTGGGTTATCTTCTATAGGATAGATGGATGGGAAAAAAAACTGGGAGCTGTGCTGGAAATGGGGTCCCTAGGTTGATTTTCTCACAGTGTGTCAAATGCATATAGAGATAAGAGAAAAAAGTGGCCACATAGCGTAATCCCGTCTTGAAAAACGTAAAATTATTTGCACACTCACACTTACATTTAGCTGGAGATAAAAAGCGCTTGTATACAAGTGGGGCGGCAGTGGAGTCCTCCCGACGCATTTCGTGACATAGCACTTCGCCTAAATAATTTTACGTTTTTCAAGACAGGATTACGCTATGTGGCCACTTTTTTCTCTTATCTCTATATGCATTTGACACACTGCGAGAAAATCAGCCTGGGGACCCCATTTCCAGCACAGCTCCCAGTTTTTTTCCATCCATCTATCCTATAGAAGATATGATGACCGGTTAAGGTGCCACTCTGCTATGGATCGTTTATGACATCAGTCATTATAAGCCTTTTTTGACTTTCAGTGGCATATGTCATCTTAAGTCAACGTGCTCTGGTAAGCCTGCATTGCTTTCGGTGGTGGGATTATCACACATTGGAGAAGTCACTCATTTCATCTGTTCACCCATTCACTTGATTGACTTTTTGATGTATGCAGACTTTTACATCTAGCAGCAGTTGATCATATTAGTTTTGTGTTTTGTTGCAAACTAACAGGTGCAACAGTTCACATTGTATCACGTGCCAGCGGCACATTATTTGTTCCTTGAGAAAGGGACTTACACATTATTGATGCACAATTTTTTGTCTTCATTTTTAATATTCTTGTGTTTTTTTATTTTCACATTTATTGGTATTTGGTTTTCATCATTGATTGTCATTTTCAAGCGCTACACATTTATTTTCTTTTGTCTTTTTGCTTTTCTCAAACGAGCCGTGTTAGCAGCTACCATTTACCTATTTTTGGCAGCGCAGGGTACCCACATTTTCCATTTAGATTGGTTACTGAAAGCATCCCTATACTCCAATTACCACATTGATTTTGAAGATTGAATTTAAAACTCTGAGCGGCACTTGTCATTTGCTATGACAATAAACTCTTAAGACGAAAGAAAGCAGTGTTATTCCTACCACAGCTAAATGTGACAGTTTCAGCTCAGGGATGCAGGCGGGTGCCAGTTCCCTGACAACCAGCATCCCTGAGCTGAAACTGTCACAATTAGCTACTGCTAAATGTTTAATTTCCTGCTACAGCCAAAATTTCCAGTCTGCGGTAGAATAACCAGGGCTGTGGAGTCGGAGTCGAGGAGTCTGAGTCGGGGGAAATTTTGGGTACCTGGAGTCGGAGTCGGCAAACAATGCACCGACTCCTACTAAATTTAGATTGGAATAAAAAAAAAAAAAAAAAAAAGCAAGTTTAAATGTCCCAATTCACAAAAAGTTATAATTAATGATTTCTCTACTGTAAGAATAAAGACCAATGCATGCAGTGCCTCACGTAACCGCAAAACGAACACGTTAAGTGACCGTGAAGAAGCATGCTTTTCATGTGCTTCACTATATGGCACACAACGCACAATTAGGAGCTGCAATACTTATACTTTCCATAGTGTTGTGTTCTGCTTTTACAGGGAACGCATGTTAGAGAACCAGTAAGTGTCCAAATAAAAAAATTCCAACAGGAGTCTTATAAAAGCACTAAAAGAAGTTGAAAAGTATGATCGCTCATCAAAACTTACTGTTGAAGAAGCCATCCTTGTTTATCCAGAGATCGTTAGTGATGTGGCCAGAATATCCTGCCATGTCAAATCGCATCTCAAATCGGCGGCAATTGTCGGCAATGGCACCGTCCTAATCAGTGCGACGCCGCATCTGCGATTTCAAAAAGTAGTTCCTGTACTACTTTTTGCGATTTCGGGCCGCGATTTACATTAAATTGCGGCCGAAATCGCTGCAAAATCACGGCAAAATTGCAGCCGCGAAATCGCGGTAAAATCGCGCATTTTACCGCGATTTTGAATTCGCAGCAGTGTGAACCTAGGCTCAGTCTGACTTAAGAGCTTCTATGAAAGAGGATCTGGCAGAGGCAATTCTCTTCCTTAGAACTCTACATTGAATTGATTTGCATTTGCTAAGCCTATAACTACATTTCAAGATTAATATAAACCATTTCTAGGTTTTGTTTTTGGTTCATTATAGATACGCTTTGTTTTTGTTCTAAAACAACCAAATAATGTGGTTTGTATTTTTGAACTGGTAAAGATCCTGTTCCTGATGTTTATGCCTGCTGCTACTATCCAGCCACTTGATTGTTTTCATTGTGTTTGTCTTTTGCTTAAACTGTGCAATACAGCAGTAGACTGTTGGCTTCCCAGCCAGTAGTCCTGTGGTAGGTTGCGTTTCTTTCCCTCAAGGAATGTATAAAATACATTCGCATATTAATACAGAGGAGTCGGAAGTACATAAAACTGAGTCGGAGTCGGAACATTTATCTACCGACTCCACAGCCCTGAGAATAACAAAATTAAAAGTGTGTTAAATACCTCAAAATAAAAATATGGATGAATGTTTTGTTTTTTGCAGAGTTTCCTGCTCCAAAGATACTGCACAAATAATTTTAACACAAACATGTATGCTGTATTTATCCCTTAGTGAATTGACCCCAGAGCCTAGGATGGCAAGGCAACCCCCTGCTATTGCCTTCCCTCCTCTCTAAAATTAACAGACTAGTTTGAGACTTCACTGTCTACCGTCACCTCTTTCCTGTGATGACCAGCAGTTCAGGGAAGCAGCACAGAAAGCAGGACCCAGCAGCATTAGAAGTTGTAAATTGCAGCAGGGGTAAGAATTTTAAATAATTTAATGGAGAATTTTTTTTTATTGTGTTCATTGTGTTTAAACTAAAAACACTGCTGGTTTAATACTATGACTCACTATAATTTGATATTTAGTGTCAAACATAAAATGACAAACCAAGCTGTCAATATAAAACTAGACAGCACCAGGCAACATAACATTATTAGAAGTAACACTAAATATTAAGGATTTGCTTTAGTGGCAATTTGCATGACTACATTTATGCCTCCAATTTATACTACATGAAAATGATCGGAATTTCAGGGTAATCTGAACCCCTTTCCTCTACAACCAATAGAACAAAGTAAAATGGTTGTTAAATGCTGGTTGGTGCAAAAGCAAGACTTTAAGGGTTGGTTCACAACACAAAAACGCACTCCAAATCCATTTCGGATGGGTTTCTAAATGCGTGTTTATGCGTTTTTAATGGGTTCCGGATTTATTACAGATTTTTTTTCTGCCCGTTTTCTTTTTTTACTGTACTGGGGTCCGGTGCGTTTCATGCGTTCCAGTGCATTTTAATGCATTCCAGTACAGTCTAGTGCACGAACAATTCAGCATGTTCTACTATTTTTTCTGGAACTGAAACTGACCACACTGGTGTGAACTATGCCATTGGAAACCATATAACCTACTTTCCATGCAGTTTTGATGCAGAAAAAAATGCACTAGACTGCATGTGAAGTGAACTGGCCTTTAAGCCTTATATTATCTGGTCACTAAAAGTCACACATTGTAAAAAGTCTTCCTTGTGATTAGGGATGGGCCCGATGTTCGCCCGTTCAGCAAATACCAAACATTATGGGGCGTTTGTGGAAAATCTGAGCACCGCGGAACGCCCCATATTTCACATTCACATAAGGGGGGGCTGGGATTTGGGGACCCCCTTGTTAAAGGGGGCTTCCAGATTCCTATAAGCCCCCCACCCGCAGACACCCACAACCAATGGCCAGGGTTGTGGGGACGCAGCCCTTGCCCCTATCAAAATGGGGACAATGTGTTTTGGGGGGGGGGCCCCAAAGCACCCTTCCCATGTTGAGGGCATGTGTCCTGGCTGGTATGGTTCAGGTGGGGGGGCCCTCGTTCGTGCGCCCTCCCCTCGCCTGTCCTTCAGGCTGCATGCTCGGATATAGGTCTGGAATAAATTTTATGGGGGGACCCGCACGTCAATTTTTTTCTTACATTTTGGCGTGGAGTTTCCCTTAAAATCCATTCCAGACCCGACAATCCACGCCGCTTTGATCATCGATTTTTATCTAAAATTGCCAGGATCCATTAATACATTACAGCCGCAAACAATTTAAAATGCAATTTTATTCCCTTTAGATTAGAAGTGTCATTTTGCTGCGGCACTGTAAAACACATCGGACTGATACACTGCATTACAGGCAGACTAAAGGGACCCCTCAGACACGATATTTAAAGGAATATTTATTTTTTATTGTTTCACATTAAGCATTATTAAAATCACTGCTCCTGGGAAAAAAAACTTGTTTTAAAAACGTTTTTTTGCATTGATGCATGTCCTCTGGGGCAGTACCCGGTTCCCCATACACTTTTTATGGCAATAACTTATATAATCCTTTAAAAATTAGCACTTAAATTTTTCATGTTCGTGTCCCATAGACTTTAATAGGGTTTGCATGTTCGCACACATTTTTTGCCTGTTTGCATGTTCTGGTGCAAACCAAACCGGGGGGGGGGGGGGGGGTGTTCGGCCCATCCCTACTTGTGATTAACAATGATTTGATATATGGTAATAACTAAATACACAATTACATTTCTATGGGTAGCAGCAGACAGCCCCAGATGTTCTTCTGGAAATGTGATATTGGCAGGTTCATATAGATTTAGTTAATCACTATTGTTTTTCCAAAAATGGAGCAAGTGCAGAAGAGCATACATGGCTGGGCCATAGTAATATACATTCCAGTGGAACGCACATGCATATAATTTCTAAGTGGTTAGGACATCCAACTACCAGTGTCTACAAGTAGCTTTCCCTGGATTCATCAGTTCCAAAAGGTATAACAATGTGTTGAATAATGGCTTTTGTTCTAGCTTTATAGATTGCATAGCAGTGAAAAAATACTGGTTGTACATCTGTCCGGTAAGTAGACAAAACCCACCTTTTTAGTCACTTTTTCTGCATTTCGGCTTCTTGCTGTAAGATTAGTATGAACACTGCTTTGAAGCAGCAGCAGGATGTCATCCAGACTGAAGAGTTTGTATACAAGGTTCTCATCTGTTTGCACTGTGTACTCACTCTCATCCTCCTCTAAGGCCAAGAGATCGTTGGGCAGCAAAACTAAAAGGGAAAGACTGTCGTAAGATATATATAAAATTACATAGCAAATGAAAAAAATAAAATAAAAAATTTTAAAAGTGACTTAGGCAGAGACATTAAAAAAGAGGCTTATTTGGTCAGATATGGTCATGGACAAGCCCGTACATGACCATCTGGATGCTCGGCTCCTGCATCAGTATTTTTATGTTGGCACCAACTAAAAACATTTTACAAAAAAGAACTGTGAACACACACGCATTTTAGATAACCGAGATATGCATTGGAACCGAAAGGTTAGTCTGCCATGACATATACAACATGAGGCTGCTACTCAGTGGAAAATGTATATAATTGGTGTGGCTACTCACACATTTCACATAATAGCTGTAGAGCTTTACAAATAGCCAAGGTAAAGATTCAAATAATGTATCTCAGTCCCCCCCAAGTTGTAATCCATGGTGATGGCTGATGTAAACTGGAACGCCAGACATAATATTTTTTCCACTTTTGGTTGAAGCGGGGAGAGGTTAAAAGCTCAGTTTACGACCTTGTTTCAAAGTTTTGCTTTTATTTTCTGTCCTGGTGACCATGGCTAATAAAACAGAAATTTAGAGGAAATCTAAACATTTCACATCTGTAACTGGAACAGGAACTTAGGAAGCATCTCCCAATAGAGATAACTGTTCAAGTGACAAAGGTAACATTTCTTCCCCTATTCCTTGCAGTGTTTCTTGGATAGAAAGTAAGGTTAGATAGAAACAGCAATAAAATAAGGACATGGGTTCCAATTATTCCATTCTAACTGCTATAAACATACCATGTGTATTTTGGCAAAGATATTAGTGAAGAAATTAAAAAAACAGGGATGACAAAACTTGAAAATTTTTCATTACCTCTTGAGCGATCAGCGGTTTCTTTTCTCTTAGTCTCATGTGATGAATCAAAAACCAAAACTGCAGGCTGACAGCGCACTGGGTTTTGAGGCAGCTGTTCAACCTTCCCTGCATTCTCTGTGCTTGTGTGCTCCATCTTCTTTGTCCCAGGTTTCAGAAGCTGTGTTTGCATCTTCAGAATCTGCCCCAGTGGGCCCACGTCACTTGAAATCTTCCTATTTTTTTTTTTAGGTGGCTGTTGCAGTATTTGTGCAGGTGAGGAAGTGGTACCCCCACTCACTGAAGGAGGTCTCCTCTTAATGTTTTTATTACAGTCATCATCAATCACAAGTCTGTCCTCATCAGAATCACTGTGAGACTCACTGCTGGTAAAGGACTGGAAGATTTGTGATTTACTGCTGGTTTCAGACATATCCGACACCTGACAAACG
The DNA here is from genome assembly GCF_905171775.1 of Rana temporaria. NCBI lineage: Eukaryota > Metazoa > Chordata > Amphibia > Anura > Ranidae > Rana > Rana temporaria. The sequence goes on along the minus strand of NC_053491.1, from coordinate 92,282,173 downwards.
CTCTCTTCTTGTTCAATTCTTTCTGAATTAAGACCTTAAAAAGAAAATAAATAAGGTCCAACGTATTTATATGTTTTTACCAGGAAACCGAGTTTCTTCCCCAAGTTATTCATCAGACTCCATTCTATCCTGAAAGTTTCAAGCCTCATGGAATCATTGTATTGTAGATATTGTAAATTAAAAGGGTTTGTAATTTACTGCTTCCCATCGGGGCACTCGAGCATGTTCGCACCAGAGTCCCACTGCTGCGTCCATTGACACAGAGGGACACAGACAGAGGGACTTGGCCCTGCCCCCCACTCTGTCGTCACTGGTTTTGATTGACAACACTGGGAGCCAATGGCTCCCCATGCCCCTGCAAAGCCAGCGAGACCCGGAAGTGAGGGGAGAAACGATCTGCGGATGTGCATGGCACCGAGTCAAAAGGGGTCTCAGGTAAGTAAAAAAGGTGATGAGGGGGCAATGCTGACGTCTAAAAAAAAAAAAAATGTACCTACATGCAAACCTTGCATGAAGGTAAAAAAAAGGTTTAGCCTTTACAACCCCTTTAATTACAAAGTTCACCAATCTAAATTACCTAGCTTAACTTGGTGTGTGTTCTTAATAGCTGCTTTCCCCTTGTCTAGCTGGACGTTGGAAGGGGGCTGCGATAAAAAATCTGGAGAATGGTCATCGGACTTTGCAGCATCTGACTTATTCACTTTCATAGATCCAAAAGTTTCCAGTTCTGTTACATCATTCTCAAATTCTACTTCCTTGCTGTCACATGCAGACTTTCTATCTGCGTACATTCTGTCAGCCTGAAAGAGTAACAAAACAAAAGAAATTAGGAATGTGGTGAATACATAAGGAGTCACAATGTTACTAAACCCACAGTAAAACAGTAAAATCAGTCTGTATGTAGTAGTAAAGCATACTTGACATACCGTATTTATTGGGGTAGAGCGGGCTCCCGCGTATAGCGCGCACCCCTAAAGTTGCCATGAAATTCCTGTGGAAAAAAGATTTTTGTACTTACAGTTTGGTGTCTTGCGCGGCGGCCTCGTCGGGTCCGGTGTTCGTCTGCGGCTTGGGGTGTCCTCTTCGTCGGGTCTGGCGTCCTTCTGCGGCATCCTCCCCGTTAGTTTCCCGCGCCGAGTTTGAATACTGCGCCGATATATACCGAGCCCAGTACACTTGTGTATAGTCAAGCAGTCTCGGCTACACTCGCGCTCACGTCCTGTACGTCCAGGACGTCAGCACGAGAGGAGCCGAGACTGCCCGACTATACACGAGTGTACTGCGCTCGGTATATACCGGCACAGTATTCAAACTCGGCGCAGGAAAGCGGGTATCGGCATATATTTTGCCCTGATTTTCAGGGCAAAAAAGTGCACGGTATACGCCGATAAATATGGTACTTACTATGGAAGCTAAAGGGTTAATCCTGCACATTGTGTAAAAAGTCTGTTTGATCCTCCCCTTCTTTTACTGACCCCAATTAATCTCCTGATAGAACATAGCCTTTGGGGGCACTCTACACGTGATCAGTTTGGTGTGCATTGCTACAGAGATTTTTTTTTTCTTGGGAGAGTGTATGTGATCAGCACAGGGCAAATCAGTACTGACTAGACAGAGGGTCAGAGGTCCTGCAGCCTCATAGATTAGTCGGGGGATAATTAAAACTCCTCCTACAAGCTTTAACTTGGCCAGACACTGATAGAAATCACAAGACTGCTATATACTGTTGATGAAAAAAGGGTACTTAGCATTTTAGATTTAATAAAGTAATTGCATGTCCATGTTCTGTGTACTGTGGGAGACCAGATATAGTGAATGCTGGGTCCTGGGTTTAGTAAACATTTTAAGCTTCATCTAACATATTAAAAAGGACAAGTTTAATTTTAGTAAAAACTCCCCTGCACCATTTAATTACCAAAGTCTTTGCATTCTGTGAATGAGTTCACGTAATGCAAAGTGCTCTGTGATTGGACAAGGGTAGAGGAGAGGGGAAATGGGAGGAGAGAGAGGAGAAAGGGGCAGGGAGGGCACAACAGGTGGTCGTGACTCTGCAGCCTCAGTAAATGAGACCAGAAAGTCGGAGCACCAAAAGTGATGTATAGTGATAGTTCTGCTTCTGGCACTCAGAAAAAAATGTAAACTGCAAACAAGAGAGAAGTCCACGGGGTGGCATGCACCTCGTTGGACTAAACTCCTTCGAGTCAAGCACATTTTACAAAGTAGCTGAATTCCTGGAGTTCAGATTCAAGGTAAATGCCAAAAAAGGACACACTATTTAAAGTCTACTTGCCCTGCTTGACACTTCTAACACAATCCAGACATACAGAGTTCAGCAAACCTATTTTAATGATAATTAAAAGCATAATACAAAACAAAGTCTAGCTATTATTTTTAACTAGCGTAAAAGTTCTTGATATACTGCCATTTTATTCATCTCATGGCTGATAGTGCTGCTTCTGTATAACACATGTGCCACCTAGTGGTGTCTAATTGATAAAGCATCACTAGAGTAGAGGTCTGGATGTCCAGCACAAACATGTCCGTTTTACTTTGAGGCCTTGTTCACACAGTTTGTCTTTCCACGTGAGTAAACTGCGTCAGTATAAAAGCGCATTGGTCACGCCCCCTGTTCTTGATGTGTTTCCCCTTCCCCTCATTTGAACCTCATTTCAGTCCATGCCTAATATCTTAAAAACATATTTTTATATATAGATTGGCTCTGAAGCCATTTGAGGATAAATCCTTGTGTTTCTGGCTGTGCTGCTGACCGCGTTCTCCGTTCTCCGTTCGCTTTCCACCTTTTGCTTTTAAACTCCAAGTTATTTGTAATAACTGTTTATGTCCCTTGGGTAACAACGGGGGATTATTGATAGACTCAAGATTCCAGTGTCGGACGAGTCCCCTCTGGTATTGGTTCTACTTTCATGTGGAGGAGATGGGCGGTTTGGGGTATTGTGGGAAGCTGTGCAGCAATATCAATTACATTAAAGGCAAAGAAATGTTACATGTCAATGTTATGAGTTGATAAAAGAAATTGATTTGCAAATTCTTTATTCATAGAATACGCCATAAGCTCCTGAAGAAGTGTCTTTTGAATACACGCAACATGTCGAGCTGAGCTGCATATGACACACAGCCTTTCTTATTTTTCATGCCAATATATCAACCTGTAGGAAGTGACCTCTGGGTCCTCGTTTCTAAGTATACCATATCTTATCTGGTTTGTAGGTGGTGTGTTATTTTTGTTCTGAGGTTTTCTGCAATAAAATCTATATTTTTATATACATCTGTGTTATGCCTATAAAGTCCATCATCTGCCAACTTATCCAACAATCCAATATAATCGGGATGTGGCATTGTGTACCTAGTTTTCATATCCACAGTTCCACTCTGTGATGATATGACTTAATTATCTACAATTTAAAGAGTTAGTTCACCTTTTCAGAAAATAAAAAAATATGTGAACAGTAGAGGAGAAATGGTTTCACCAGAACTAGGAAACACCCACAGCAACAAAAAAAAAACCTGACAGAAATACTAACTTCTCAACATAAAAAAAAAAAAAAAAGTGTCCACATTGGATGTAATTTCTATAACTTTCTGTCCCTGCGAAACCCCAACTACATGGAACAGAGAGTGTGAAGAAATCTCCCCAGTGAAGACAAGCAGGAATATAACCTACACAGAGATTCTAACTTTTTTCTCTTTCTAAAACTACAAATTTTTTTTTAAAAAAATTACAAAATTGGGTGGAACTGGACTTTACTTTGTTCAATCTGTCTGTGAGAAGAACAATTATTTTATTCCTATAGTGGGACAAACTACAAGGCTGCTCCTATGGTCACCTTTACCCCCCCCCCCCCCCACTGACTGTTAACAGTGCTTTCTTAAAAAACAGGAAAATAAGCAATTGTCAGATTTTTTTTTTATTGCCTGTGTCACCATAGTTTGCTTTCCTTCCCAGTCAAACAAGACTAAGGGAGTAGAAATCTCCCCAGAATGAGTTCGGACTCCTGCAACCAGTCTGTAAGAGTTACACAATCAAACAACATGTTTCACATTTATACAAGACACACCAGAAGAGTCCCTCACATTTCTCTACAGAAAGCCAATGTCATAAGGCAGTGGTCTCCTAACTGCGGCCTGTAGGCGGGATGCAGTCCTTTAGACACTATTCCTCCCACTGAACAAGGCACTATTCCTCCCACTAACAATGGGGTAATATTCCTCCCAATGAAACCAATTTTGGAGTAGAACTTCTTCCTCTGACCCATGATTGGGCACTAATTCTCCCACTGACACCAACAATGGGGCAGTATTTCTCCCACTGACAACAATGATGGGACACCATTATTTATACTGACACCATCAATGGAGCACAATATCTCCCAATGACACCAACAATGGGGCACTATTCACCCCATTCCTAGTAACCACAGGATGCAATTTTTTTTACAGCCACTGACCACCAAGCCTGAGGCATTAGCTACTCCCACTGACCAGCCAAGACCCTCTACAGTCTGAAGGACAGTAAACTGGCCCTTAGTTTAGAAAGCTTGGAGACCCATAATAAGTTAATATGACTGAAGGGAAGTAGAACAGTCATCCAATTCAAGCAGATGTAAACATATTTTATTTGCACTCTTTTAGTCTAATAAATATACAGATATATTACAGTATACTGATTGATAAGTGCAAAAAACATACATGTTGATCATGTCAAAAATCTTGTGAAGTGATATTGTCATGTGCTCTCGCCTCTGCTGCACTCTTCCAGCTACATTGTTCTACGCTCTCACTGAGCACTACAGAGCTACTCCCCTCTAAGTTATGGATAAAAGGAGGGGTATATTTCTGTAGTGCTGTCCTAGGGTGTCATTGTTGCTTATCCATAGATACATCACAGTGAGTGAGCACTGTCACCCTAGGAGAGGACGCATGTTACTGGCAGGATCGCCAGGTAAAACGAACAGGAAAGACAGAAAATCTGAAAACTGAAGCAGCCACTACATCCAACATTGGCTACACATTATACAATTTTTCTTTAGATTTACCAAAACCAAACATTTCCAAATTGTAGGCAATCAGGCATTTACCTTCAACTAACACAATTTTATCATGTGTAGCAAGCTGCACTATATACAATTTTTCTTGGGTTTAGATATGCTTTAAATCGTGAGGACTAATTGGTAATTGTTGCTATTAGGGCCCTTTCACACTTGCGGACAGTATGTTCGCATTTCATCCATCCATTTTTCGGATAAAATACGAATCATATATGTATCCCAATGGGATAGCGGGTGTCAGTGGATGAACATCCACTGACTCCTGATCTCATCGGTGCCCGCTATGGTCCGATTTTGCAGACAGAGGAAAATCCTATTTTTCCATCCGTTGGCAGAGCGGATTGGGTGAACACGGACAGACGGTCAGTGTTCATCCGATCCCCCCATAGGGGAGAGCGGAGATCTGAAAGGGCGGTCCCTGCACAGCCTTTTAGTTCTGATGCAGACAAGAGAAGGTCTTCATATTTGCCTCTAGATACACAATGCCTAGTGCATATGTGGAGTTCCTCTGTATCTGGAAGCTACTAGTATACAGGTCCATCGAGTGTACATGTGGAGGTCTGAGGTGTCTGGAAGTTTCTAATAAACAGGTCCTCTGTTTGGATTAACACGCTGGGCTTGGTCCATTGGGACCTAAAAATCTGGTAAGCAGATTTTTTAACGATGGTGGATTCACATAAGGCTCCCTGGGACCACGAGCAATCACTAATTGGAACGTGCACGGGTGTTCAAATCTGACACTTCTATGGACTATTTTTCACTCCTTTGGGATATATATATTTTTGTACACCTTTGCAAATATAAACTTTGGTTCAGATTTTTCCTTTTTTTCTAGTATTGATTTACTTTATCCAACACTACTTCTCCAGCCTCGGCTAGAGAGGCTATTGATTTGCATATAAGTGCTTTTCACGTATTGGGTTTCCAGGGAGTTGGAGCCCGGTGCATGATTGCACAGTAATGCCTATTCACGTGTTTTTGTGTATTTTTACTTAATTCATTTTGGGTAGCAATATATAAATTGGGCTTTATGCCCCACTAAGTTTTTCTTTGAGAGGAATACTGTTATTTGGTTTAGCGCAGTTATATTTTTTCTATGTCTTTTTTATATTTTATGTACAGTTATATATTTTTTCTACAGTGTTCACGGACCACCCTGTCATCTGCCGGCTCAGCGGGGATCAATGGAGCGATCCCCACTGAGCAATCAGATGAGACATGTACGGATCCTCACGGGATCCGTACATGTGAAAGGGGCCTTACTGGAGTTTCCACAATTCAGCTCCAACATAGATAAATGATCAGAATAAACAAAGCAGAGCAAAATACTCACATGCCTTTCCTCCTCCCCCCTGTCCAGACACACAGCTCGTAAAACCACTTGAGTATTCTTTATCATAAACTGGTCCAAAATGACCTCATGAAAGTTTTGGCTCTTTTCTCTTGTGCTGACCACCTTCTTGGGGAGGGGAGAATCCAAATACACTACTCTCGAGGGCTTGTCATCTGATGAGAATGAGAATTGAGAGCAGTTACATTTCTGAACACCTGCAGATGTTAAATGCACATGTCAGCCCCTGGAATGGGCGAAGAGAGTTCTTGGGCACCTGCTCTGCTTTTATGAATACCTCAAATGTTCAGCTTCAATCAAATGAAAATCCTCAAAACTTTCCAACTTCAGAAATAGGAGTTCACAAACACAAACTTTTGGAACAACTTCACTTGATCGTGTAGAGATTTGGGCTCTTATTTGTGCCTCGTCTTATTTGTATAGACTAAAATCATTTAGCAGAAAAGTGATGTAGCCAAAGACTATCTGACCTCAAACAGAGTGCCACATCAAAAACATTTCCGGTTTTCCCACCACTATCTACAGCAATACATCCATGATTGGTGAGGTTTATATATTCAAAACTTTCACAGTGGTACTGTGAGGTTCTATTCAGTTGAATCAAAAAGCTTCAGTATGTTATTTTCTGTCCTATTTATTTTAAAAATCATATTTTCTGACACTTTTTCCAATGGTTTTTCTGCAGCCCTGAGTTCTAGTCTCTGGCATTATTTTCCATAATGCCTCAACCACTGCATGTTCTATTCTTTAGTACTTTATTCATGTTCCCGAAACCCCTAGGTTTCTCTTTTCTGGTAATATTTCCTATTGACCCTCAACTGTCCCCAGGTTCTAATCTCTAGCACCATTTTCCATGGTTCCTTCAACCACCCAAGTTCTATTCACTAGTATAATTTCCCATGGTCCCCCAACATCCCCAGGTTCTATTCTCTTGTAGTATTTCCTATTGTCTCTCAATCCCAGGTTTTATTCTATGCCAATATTTCCTACGGTCCTAAAGAGTTCCAACTACTATTCACTTGCTCAATTTTGTTATAACCACCCCAGATTGTTTTCACTGCCACCATTTCCCATAATGTCCAATAGCCCCAGGTTCTATTCTCAGACTCCTTTTCTTAAAGTCTCCCAACCACTCCAGGCTCCTTTCTTTGTCATTATTTCCCCCATGGTCCCCCACAAGCCACAGGCTTTATTCCCTGGAGTTACTTCCCACTGTTGCCCAACAGCCCCAGGTTCTATCCATTTTCCACTATGTCTAATGATTCCTAGGAACCTCATATTCTCTAGCATTATTTCCTATGATCCCCCAGACAGCCACAGGTTCTGTTCTCTGACATTAATTTCCATGGCCCCCAAACAACCATACCTCTTACTCCTCTCCTGTCTGTGATAATTACTGCCACTGTGGATCTTGGTCATCCTCTGTGCAGCACACTATGGTGACAATCCACTACCCTTAGCAACTTGATGTCTTTTGATGTGCTGGCTGTCTATCTTTACTGTGTTTCCTGCTTGCTGGTCCCCGTCCTTCCTCACAGCTCTCATACAAGATGCTGACTTTTGAGTGTTTTGCTGTATTTTTCTGATTCTGCCAGAGAACAATATAATACTAATTTGTGTTTATTTGGTGGATATCCTATACAAAATGTCTGGCTCCTGATGAAGTGAACTTTGCTTCACAAATCACGTTGAGTGCCACAAATCCAATTCTAGGTTCTCTATTGTTTAAAGGTCAACGTATGACTTTTAAATGGATTGTATGGATTTTTTTTATCATAAATCTCAATAAAAGGTTATACTTTTTTTTAGAATAGGTTGATTTTTGGTGTTTGGTATAACTGTTAAAATCCCATGGGCAACCCTATTTTTTGAGATTTCCCAAACAATCATAGAATCAATTTTGGCATTATTTGATATGCTCCCCCCCAAAAAAACAGGTTCTATTGTGCTAGCAATGAGCCCTAACAAAATTAATAACAATGTCAATGAGTATATACAACAATTCCAGCAATTTTTCTCCACTTCTCAAATCCAAGGCACTGCATAACAAGGAAAGATGATTGAAAAAAAACAAACAAACAAAAAAACAACAACAATAGTCTAAGCTACTCATCTCACCTATGCCTTTAATTGTCTCCACACGAACAGGAATCTCCCACTGTTCATCGTATACAGGACCATGATTATTAAGCAGAGTGTACAAAGCTTGCATAGAAAGCACAACCTGTGGATAGTACTTTGAAACCAGTTTAGAAATGTTGGGATCTGAGGTCACACTCTGTTGAGAAACAGTAAACAGATTAGTATCAGAACCAGTTTTAAATTCACCACACACGTTACAATTTGAATGTAAGATCTACCAACATCTATGTAATGCAAGAGCCTGCCTTATTAATATAATGTCGTTGTTACAAATCTAACAAATATTGTGCAGTCAGATAGTATCGTAAAAAAAAGGTAATATTCAGACTGCACTTTATCTTCTTGCCCACCGTAGTTTTACGGCGGCATGTCGGCTCGGCTGCACAAAATCACGTAATAGAACGTGATTTTGCATTGCAACCACTAGGGACTAAGGATGAGCTCTGGCGTGTTCGCATAGAACACGTGCAGAGCCCGCCAGGAAGTGTGCACGGCGCTGCGCTAATGACAGGCAGGGAGACATTTCACGATCCCTGCAGCCGAGCATTGAGACAATGTCTCCCTGGTTGTGATTAGCACCGCGCCGTTCAAACTTCCTGGCGGGCTCTGCACGTGTTCTATGCGAACACGCCAGAGCTCATCCTTACTAGGGACGCACGCCCCCTGCTCGCCCATGGTGCCGATGCGAGTGCCCGGCAGGCGTGATCACCGCCGGGCACCCGCGATTGCTTGTTACAGAGCGAGACCCGGGAGCTGTGTGTGTAAACACACAGCTCCCGGCCCTGTCAGGGGGAGAAATGACTGATCGCATGGTCATACAATGTATGAACAAGCGATCTGTCATTTCCCCTAGTCAGCCCCCCCCCCCCCCCCTTCAGTTAGAACACAATGAGGGAACATAATTTACCCCTTCCCCGCCCCCTAGTGTTAACCCCTTCCCTGCCAGTGACATTTTTACAGTAATCAATGCATTTTTATAGCACTGGTCGCTATAAAAATGCCAATGGTCCCAAAAATGTGTCAAAAATGTCCGCCATAAGGTCGCAGTACCGATAAAAAAAAAAAAAAAAAATCGAAGATCGCCGACATTACTAGTAAAAAAATAAATAAAAAAAAAAGGCCATAAATCTATCTCCTATTTTGTAGATGCTATAACTTTTGCGCAAACCAATCAAACGCTTATTGCGATTTTTTCATGAAAAATATGTAGAAGAATACGTATCGGCCTAAACTGAGGAAAAAAAAAAACAAAAAACAAATCAGACCCTCAAATCAAAGCACCTCATCCCCTATAAAGAATACACAATGCACAAGGGGGAAAGGGTAACAAACCCTGGGGACTTTTAATGGGTGCTGGTAAATACAACACAAATAATGTAAAAAAAAAAAGTAGAAAAATGTATTTATCGGAAAACAATCAAAAAATAAAAACCGCAGAGGTGATCAAATACCACCAAAAATGGTTTTCAAATAGTTTTAACAATCACTGTTTATCTGTGAATAATCTTGGGATCATCAGTGTCCCTACTACAAAAAAGGGCCAACAATCCACCTCATGAAACATGCCTGACCCCTTGTCTGAATATTGACAGTAATCTAGCTGTAGATCACATAGGCAGATTTTCACTATGGTGCCATTCATAATAAAGGAACCCAGCACATAAATAAAGTACTGTGTGTCGGGGTGAGCTGAATTGAAAAAAATAGTTCAGGTACAAAATTAACAGGCAGTAATAATGCAACACCCCTTACTGCAATGCATAGTGTAAATTATCTCCAAAAGAATGTAACAGCCGTTAGGTGAAACTGACTTGTAACTTACCGTATTTTCCGGCGTATAAGACGACTTTCTGGATGCAAAAAAATGCATCCAAAGTCGGGGGTCGTCTTATACGCCGGGTACAGTCTCAGTACTCACTTTTTTCCCAGCGCTGACAGTGTCCCATGCTGCGATCGCGATCGTGAAGGATTTCAAAGCCGCGCCTTCACTGCAGAGTGTTCTGTGATAGGATGAACAAAAATCTTCCCAGCAGCGCCTCTGTTCTTTGTTCCTCCTATCACAGATGCCTTCTCATCCTCGGACGAGATGAGAAGACGTCCGTGATAGGCGGGAAACATAACAGAGGTGCTGCTGGGAAGATTTTTGTTCATCCTATCACAGAACACTCTGCAGTGAAGGCGCGGCTTTGAAATCCTTCACGATCGCGATCGCAGCATGGGACACAGTCGGCGCTGGGGGAAAAAGTGAGTGTTATTGCACTGGGGGGGCAACAAGTTCAGGCACAGTGATGGCACAATGGCAATGTGAGGGGCAAGTGATGGCAATGTGGGGGCATGTAATGGCACAATGGCAATGTGGGGGCATGTAATGGCACAATGGCAATGTGGGGGCATGTAATGGCACAGTGGCACAGTCTGGGCATGTAATGTAATGGCACAGTCTGGGCATGTAATGTAATGGCACAGTGAGTAATGTAATGGCACAGTCTGGGCATGTAATGTAATGGCACAGTGAGTAATGTAATGGCACAGTGAGATTTGAAAAAGCCTGTTTCTGTCAGCGGTTCTGGCTACCCCTCAGCTTCCAGAAAGACAGTAAGAAGGGGGTAGTCTTATACAGTGAGTATATCCCAAAATCAAAATTTTTCCTGGAAAATTAGGGGGTCGTCTTATACGCCGGGTCGTCTTATACGCCGGAAAATACGGTAATTCAAGCCCTGTCCTATTTTAAAGCTTAAAGACAAAGGAAGACAATTTTCCCTGTATTGTAATGTAAGATAATGAATCTAACCATGGCAAATGTGAAGCCATTCTACAAAATATATTTAAATACAAAAACACACTACCACTAAAATAAAACCTTACCTTATGCAGGCGCCCAGCCTTTCTCACTGGGGACATTGTTTGGGATAACTTTTTGTACGACGACTTAAGAACAATATCATCTGTTGGAAATTTGACTTTCACAAAGTTTACTGATCCCTGAAAAAAATTAAATGTTATCAGTCAGTAATACACACAAGCATTTTAGGTACTAGAACCTGCATGTAGGATTCAGATTTCTGGAAACCTTGCAGCCCAGAGCAATAGATCTCTTAAAGATGAATCGAAGATACTCATGTCAATCGGCCTTGATTTGGGGTTAGGCAATGATCTTATGTTACCAATGATTGACTCCTCACAATACCACGCTAGGCACGATTCTGACTATTCCCCTCTCTCTATAGACCTATGGGTGGGAGCGACTAGGGGTAATGGATTGTGGAAACTCAACCCTTTTTGGCCGTCTCTCCTGCCAGCTCCCGATCCGATACCTGATCCGTTATCCAAATTTTTTAAGCACAATACAGGATCGGCGGATTTGGATACAATATGGGAGGCGGCTAAAGCATACTTACGGGGACAACTCAGAGAGATATCACACATTAAAACAAAAACTAAAGAATGGGAGAATTTTGTTATTGCGGAGGCACAGCGATCGGAAGCTTCATATGTTGTGGATCCCACTCCTCAACTTACAATTACCCACAGACAATCCGGGTAATAGGGCCATTTTCTCCTTAGACGTGGCCAAAGCGTTCGATAGTGTGGAATGGCCCTACCTCTGGGAAGTGTTGACAAAATTTGGGGTGGGCCCCTCATTCCTACATTGGGTAAAGCTGTTATATAGCTCCCCATCGGCAAGAATGCGTATCAATGGGAACATTTCGGAGCCGTTTCGTCTGTATAGGGGCACGAGACAGGGGTGCCCTTTGTCGCCCCTGCTCTTTGCCTTGGACCTAGAACCCCTGGTGATTCATGTCAGGCAGGAGGGAGACTTACTGCATATGATGTGGAAATGCCTGAAACTTTTCCGGTACTGGCAATATGTACTATCCACTAGATCTCTGGTTTTTCAATCTCCTATCTCTCATAACCCTATCGTTTGTCTGCTTGGTGCCTTGGGAGGTTCCCTCACTATCGCCACATGGCCATACTGCAGTCCTGCGTTTGCTATATATAGCTCGCAAAGCGATTCCGGGTCTTTGGATCACTCCAAGAGTAGCGACGGGCGAGCGATGGGTGGAACTGGTCAATAACATGTTTATACGTGAAAAACTTACATACCAGCATAGAAATGTTTTGTAAAAATTCTACTCCAGGTTTGGGCTCTGCCCAACTAGTGATGGACAGACTCCTACAAATGTGATCGGGTAGTTTCCTGAGCATTGATAACTGATCTGTTACAGATGAATCGAACCTTGCTTTGATAGTTATTCAGAAACCCGTCTCTCTCCCTCTCCATGTTGTTAAAATATTGTAAATATTTTTTATTTAATTTACATATTGTTGCGAAACCGGTCGAGGTTTTGGCCTTCTCCACCTGAACAGATGACGGTTTCCGTTATTATGCTATTTCCTATGGTTGGGGTTTGCTCAAATGTTTTTAACTTTGTACAACCTTTATGTCAATAAATATATTTTATGTTAACTAAATGTTTTTGTTAGGTTATCAGTGCCCAATAAAGTCCTAGTCAACTCCTCTTTGACGGGTGTTCATTTACGGGTTAGACGGTACTAGCAGCCTTCAACCTATGTTCATCTAGTCCCATTTCTTGCACCACATAGAGAAATAATAAAGTAAGGCACTTAGGTTTATTACAGCGCCAAGTTATTACAAGGAGGAATAACAGTCAAGAAATACAGTTGGGAGATTACTCCCCAAGACATAAAATAGAGAACATATGTAAGAAATGTTAACACTTACAACTCAATTTTAACCAAAATCATGGCATTCTCAATACTACGTGTGCATGATGTCAGGTCTTTTAAAGCAACTTTTTTTTGCCTCTCAACTGGCTTTCCTGAACACAGTTTTCAACTCTTTGTCTCAGGGGTTAGTGTTCCCCTTGCAAACACTCGAATATCACATCTCCCTCATCCCAAAACCTGACAAGGATCTATCCCTTTGTACAAACTATAGGCCAATATCCCTGATCGGTGTTGACCTAAGAACAAAGTGTTAGCCAATAGACTTCAGCCATTATCACATGGTCTGATCCATTTAGATCAGTTGGGGTTTCTGAGTGGTCGGGAAGGCAGAGACAATACGTTGAAAACCCCCCTTTTAACTGACTATGCTCGCTTGCATGGCATACCTCTGTCTCCTGGCAGTCGATGCCGAAAAGGCATTTGACTGCGTTGATTGGGAATTTCTCCGAATGTCCTTGCAACAAATAGGCTTGGGCAGACACATGTTATCTTGGATTAGGTCCCTTTACTCCTCCCAATTGGCCTAATGGACTAATGTTTTTTTGTCTCCCACGTTTCCTATCCACAATGGAACACAACAGGGGTGCCCTCTATCCCCTCTCCTATATGTTCTCACCATGAATCACTTGGCTGTGGCCCTGCACTGTAATCAAAACATAGGAGGGGTTTCATTGGGCCCCTTCCAGACCAAACTCGCTTTATTCGTGGACGACTTGCTTCTCTATGTGACACAGCCCCATACCTCTCTTCCGTCGATTTTACAGAAATTCCAGAGATTTGGAACTGTCAGTAACTTAAGGTGAACCACAACAAATCGGAAATCCTTAATATCACATTTCAATCAATAGACTTTCAACTTTTATCCTCTAACCTTTCCCTTTAAGACCTGCTCCTCCTCCATTCGTCATCTCTGCATTCAAATATACTCAGAGAGAACACAGGTCTTCTCTTTAAATTTCCACCCACCGCTTCTCAGGACCCAAATGGACTTAGCCATCTATTCCACTAGAAAGATTTTGTGGTTGGGTAGGGTAAATGCTCTGAAATGGATCTCTTCCCTCGTTTTCTCTACTTGTTACAAACAATTCCTATTCACCTTTCCAGTTCCTACTTTCGGAAACTTCAACGATTGTTTTCCAAGTTCCTCTGGAATACATGCTGGCGTTGTAATGCCTCTAAGGGCCATGAGATTTACAGTTGGGGGAGGAATGCTCCTCCATCCAGAAATGTAAGCAACTTATTTTTGGTTTGTATTGTACCCTGATGGCGACCTCTATTAAACAAAATAGCTCTATTATCCATGATACCTGGGCTCTTAAGATCTGTTAAAAGAGATGTCTTGCGGCATTTTCTGACTGCAGCCAGGGCAGTTATCCTACATCACTGGAAGTCAACAGGTGTACTACCTACACTTGGGGAATGGGCCATCAAACTGGTTTCTATAAGAGACCTCGAACGACTGTTGGTGCAAGAGTTAGGTCAGGAAGACTATGAAAGTCTCTTGCAGACTGTCAGGCAGTTTCACACTGACAGAAAAAAAAATCAATGAACTACCAAAATGATGTGGTAGTTCATTGAGAACTACAAGCAAACAGCCACAATGATGTCGGTGCTTGTAGTTCATTGATTCGCAAAACTCTGGCCCACGCTTTTCAAAAGGGGACAGCTGGTACGGGGAACTTGTCCCCGTAACACTGTCACACAGAGGGCTTAGATCACTGAGCCACTGCAGGAGCGGGAATATGTTAGATGTTGCACCCTAAAAACAGGCAGAACATGGAACATGTTCCCAAAGCTCAACATATCCTTTAAATGCAAACAAAAAAAAAACTATACACTGTATACATCTAAAATGCAATAAAATTCAAACTTCAGCTTGTTCGGGTGCTCATGTCATTTAAACAGTCTGTATGTGAACATGTACTTTGAGTTCCAGGTTTTCTGCTACCCATTTATAGGTAATCTCTCACACTTAAAATTGTTTAGCGAAGATGAAGTGTTATGACTGGTTACATTACCATTTTAAGAAGACACTTTTCCAGATTCATTGACAAGTCAGGAATAAACTTCCCTCCCAGGATGCTTGTCATGTCATGGACGGCGTAGAGCTCAGGGTAATTTTTCACATAGGCTTGGCAGGACTTTATCATTTCCTGAAAATAAGCAAGAATATATTTATACAAAATTATGTAAACTGCATCATATAATAAGCTGTTACTGGAGACATTATCCCAATGCATTTAGGGGATTAGAGTTCACTTCCTATTAAATTATTACCTAGTATTTCACATGCATTATTTTGTGTATAGCCAACCTTCCTAACATTTATATTTTTAAACTAGGCAACACAGTTTAAGCCTTCAATTAATAATATACAATTTTCTTAACGCTTGTGAATACATACACGCTGTTGTATACTCTTAAGAACCATGAGCTCGTCGCCGCTTTGTACCAATTCTTTTTTTTTTTGCCTTGCCGATTATATTATTGTATGCATAAGCATAACTGCAAGCTGATGGAAACTTACTTGGCACAAGGTAAGTGAAGATTCCTTCTGTGAAAAATGTGCTGGCACCACCAGCAAACTGAGTAGCAGGATAGCAAATGGAGAGTTAGTATCTGCAGCTCAAGTGGGGTATAGTGCCCAGACTATGCACATTAAAGTATTTACATAATCTGAACATGCTGTAAAAACACTTTAGAACAAGCACACATCCACCGATGTAGCTACAGACCAGTTTTGTGGTGAAATTATTCTTCAAAATTCACAACAGAGGCACCGAGGCTCTTCTCCTAATGCTTTAGATTGTACCAAAATTGAATTAAAAAAAGGTTAATTTGAAGCAGCACACCACTGCTGAGGAGGTCCAGATACAACTTTATCCCATTAAATGTCAGGGGAGAAACTCAAAAAGTATCTAAAGGTTTTTCGGGGGTCCTAGAGCGCCCCCCCCCCCTTCATCAGGGCCTGACTGACAACAATCTGTTTAGACCAAGTCTGCCAAACCAGCTGCATACAAGGCCTGTGCTTGCAATCACATTGGAAAAAAGAAAGTCACATTAAAAAGGTCTAGTTCATTTTGAGTCTTTTTGAGTCTATTCAAACCCTGATGAATGGGGCTCTCTTGGACCCCTGAAACGTGCTGCCTACTTTTTGAATAATCCCCCTGACTTTTATTGTAATAAAGTTGAATCAGGACCTTTTAGCAATAGTGTGGCACTCAAATTTAAAAAAAAGTTTTGTTACATTACACTAAAGTCAAGTAGACCATGGAGATCCTCTGGTGTGTAGCAGCTGCCTGCCCAGGAACCAGATATTTGCACCAACACGTTAGCATAGCAACAGCAGCAAGATAACTCTTAAAGGGCCCAATATTATTTGTCCTTTTCCTCAACAGAATCTAATCTTGGCAGCCTACTACATGTGACAGTGGCGTTTTTTTTTTTTTGTTTTTTTACACAATTTTCTTTTTTTACTAGTTTTTTTTTTTGGGGGGGGGGGGGTGGGTAGTGTCCGTGTGTTTTTATTATTATTTTCATTTTATTATTTATTGCACATTTTTTTTTTCATTCAGCCCTGTTGGGGGGGCTTTGGTGAGATATTAGGGGTCTTAACAGACCTCTGATATCTCCCCTTTTAGACAGAGAAAGGGACTAAGGACACAGATTCCCCAGTGCCTTTCTCAGCTGCACTAAAAATGAATGGAGAGAAGACAGCGGCTCCAATCCTATCATAAACTGAAACATTGTAAACACAGGTTACAATGTTTCAGTTATATGAATGAACAGAGTCAGTGATCACTGACTCGGTTCATTCGGAAAAGGCAGGAGCCGGGTTCAGCGGCTCCTACCGCCGCTCTCCATCCTGACAGAGGGGGTGGAGGAGGAGGACACAGAGCGACACCGAGGAGGGGGGACACGGAGTATGGAGGGGGAGAGCGGAGCATGAAGGAGGACAGCAGCGGCACAGAGGGTGACAGCAGCGGCACAGAGGGTGACAGCAGCGGCACAGAGGGTGACAGCAGCGGCACAGAGGGTGACAGCAGCGGCACAGAGGGTGACAGCAGCGGCACAGAGGGTGACAGCAGCGGCACAGAGGGTGACAGCAGCGGCACAGAGGGTGACAGCAGCGGCACAGAGGGTGACAGCAGCGGCACAGAGGGTGACAGCAGCGGCACAGAGGGTGACAGCAGCGGCACAGAGGGTGACAGCAGCGGCACAGAGGGTGACAGCAGCGGCACAGAGGGTGACAGCAGCGGCACAGAGGGTGACAGCAGCGGCACAGAGGGTGACAGCAGCGGCACAGAGGGTGACAGCAGCGGCACAGAGGGTGACAGCAGCGGCACAGAGGGTGACAGCAGCGGCACAGAGGGTGACAGCAGCGGCACAGAGGGTGACAGCAGCGGCACAGAGGGTGACAGCAGCGGCACAGAGGGTGACAGCAGCGGCACAGAGGGTGACAGCAGCGGCACAGAGGGTGACAGCAGCGGCACAGAGGGTGACAGCAGCGGCACAGAGGGTGACAGCAGCGGCACAGAGGGTGACAGCAGCGGCACAGAGGGTGACAGCAGCGGCACGAAGGGTGACAGCAGCGGCACGAAGGGTGACAGCAGCGGCACGAAGGGTGACAGCAGCGGCACGAAGGGGGAGAGGAGCAGGACCGTGGGAGACAACAGCGGCACGGAATGGGACAGCAGAGGCACGGAGGGGGAGAGGAGCGGCACGGAGGGGGAGAGGAGCGGGACAGTGGGGGATAACAGAGGCACGAAGGGGGAGAGGAGCGGGACAGTGGGAGACAACAGCGGCACGGAATGGGACAGCAGAGGCACGGAGGGGGAGAGGAGCGGCACGGAGGGTGACAGCAGCGGGACAGTGGGGGACAACAGCGGCACGGAATGGGACAGCAGAGGCACAGAGGGGGAGAGCAAGGGCACGGCGGGGGAGTACAGAGCCAAGGAGGATAGCAGCAGTACAGAATGGGGGAGCACAGAGCATGGTGGGGGAGAGCAGAACCCAGGAGGATAGCAGTGGCATGGAGGGGGGACACGGAGCGTGGAGGGGGAGAGCAGAACGGATGGGGGGAACTGGAGGAGGATACAGGGAAAGTCAGGTATCAGGTGAAGTATCGGAGCATTTTCCCAGAGTACAAGTACTCGAGGAAATGCTTAGTATCGGTCCCAACACCGATACTAGTATCGGTATCGGGATAACCCTAATACAGTGTATTGTTATTGTTTCTGCTGAGCTATTCTTTCACAAAATGTCTCATTTAGATAAAGCTGAATTCTTAAACAGACAGCAGTTACCTGGGCTACATGTCATTCCTAGGTTGTGTCTATTCAGGTTTTCCCTTTTACTGGATCTGTGAGCAGCAAGCAAGCTAGCAGCAGGGTACTTACCTGGTTATATCTTGTGGCATCTGCACAAAGCACATTGTAATCCTCAGCACAGCTGCGTGCCGCATTCTGGAGAAATTTCTGGAACTCCATATGTTCACTGCTCACCTTTAATTTCAAGAACTAAATGGGGTGGAAAAGTGAAGGTGTATAAAGAAGAATATATGCACTTCAAAGACTGGAGATTATCTTTAAAGAAAGCATTAACAATCAAAATCTGAGTTTGCAGCCGCCAAGTTAAATTGCAGGTAGCTCTCATTGTCAGATGAAATTTTTTTGCATAAAAGGACCGTTTTGTTTCAAATAATGTATAAAGATAACTAGAAAGCTACTACACATGTCAACAATTTATGCGATACCCTGTACCTCATAGTGGTTGTATTCCTTCATCTGCAAGACATTGAGATTATTATTTTTTGTCTGGTTAATGAATTTAATCATCAGTTTGACATAGGTATCCTGCTCCAAAGCAGTGAGTGAGGAGTAATGAGGGTATGGTACACGAGGTTCTGGAAAGGGTGGAAAGTTCTTTGTAGGAGGTGGAGCGACAGAAGGTGGACTCTCAGTAACAGGAGACTGAACATCTTGAGCCTCTGACTTGGAAGGTGTAGGATCAGGATCTGCAGATGCTGGTCTGAAAGAAAAGAACAGGAGAGACTCTACTAATACTAGGAAAGTAACAAGTTTTTCTGTATAGGATGCAGCATAAAGGTTGTCTGTACTTATGTTCCCCGGTATGCCTTTTCAGATACCCAGAACCTATACGAAGCTTTCCTGCTCTAGCCAAAAGGAAAAAGAAATGTGGCTTGAGTTTTACATTACCACTTTAAGACCAGGCATTTTCTGACAATTTCTGGTTAAATAAAAGTTTTTTTGTGTAAAATATAAAAGATGGTGTTACGCCAAGTAAATATACCCAGCATGTCATGCTTTAAAATTGTGCATGGTTGTGAAACTGCCCAAAACAAGGGTATTTAAAAATCTCCATAGGCGACGTTTTAAAAGCCTTTACAGGTTACCAACATGGAGTTACACTGGCCTGGTACTAGAATTGTTGCCCTCGCTCTGCCACTCACAACAATAACGTGCAAATGTAGTGCAATCACCGTTTATATATGCATGCATGCATGACCAACACATGTTTTAGCCTTCGCAAACAAGCACAGGGATGCTTTTAAAAAAAAAAAAGAGTATACCTTTTAAGCACTTCTTTGCTGTCACAAGTAACGTACACATCCCTTGTGACCACAATAAGCAGCGGCAAGTCCTCTTTATGGAGAGACCCCAGATCTCTCCTCAGCCCTTGAAAGCTTCTGATCACGCCAAGATTGATGTGATCAGATGCTTTTTACAAATCAAATATTACTTGTTTACATGCTAGGGAAACCGGAAGTGACAAATACTTGTTGCTTCTGATTTCTAATACCATAGAAATGATCGGGGAAGATCCCAATCACCTCTATGGTAGGCAAGAAAGCGGAACTGCTGGCTTCAGTGCCGGGCTCCCTGTTGGGACAGGAGGGCTCGGAGAGACACCAGAACGGGAAAAGGACCACCCCACATGTAAAAGCAATCCAATAGGCAATTAGCTGCTAGGATTGCTTTTACAAGAAAGCCCATGCTCACAGAAAATAAATACCGGGATGATGCCTGTAGCTGCAGGCATCTTCCCAGTATACCACTTGAAAACTTCAGATGTAAATGTCTTCAAGCTTTGGCAGCTGAACAAAAGTCATCTTTTCACTGGAAAACTGGTAACCATGCCCAACAACAAATAACACCCAAATATACTGCTGTGTGAACCTTGGAGAGCTTACAAAGATTATAAAACTGAGAAAAATTAATTTACTTCCCCAATTCTCTAGTGATTGGGGCTCCCTTGCTGTATAGATTTTATACACACACACACACACACACCACTTTAGCTATTTTTATAAAAAAAAAAGTATAAGAACAGGTAAAGTTCACAATTCAGCATTTGCTCATCTACAAGGAGCATCTGTGTTTACTTACCATCAAGTAATAGCACTACTAAGAGATTTTAGAAAGTGAATTACGCACATCGGATTACCGAATAAAGACCCGATGCATTGTATGGGGCCTGAAATAAGTGCTCTGCCGTTTCCTTTTTCACTCACAAATTTGGATTCAGAATTATGCTAAGATTTCTCATTACAGCCCACAGAAGCGAAAAGCAAAGTGACTTGAGCCATGAAGAAAGGATAGGACATCAGGAGTACTCAGCACTAGACACTTCACAGCTGTCTTTCTAGATAGATGAAGATGTCCGTCATAAAGCCAAAGCAGAGAATCCAGCACATTAAAATTATCATGGACAACAGAAAGATGCTGACTCAGGTGTTTCAGCTGTAATGAACGGCATCCAAAAAAAAGGACCATTATAGAACAGTATTTTCATATAGTACCAAAAGTAAAAAGGAAAGGGACAGCACAGAGCTCTAAACCAGTCAGAAATGCATACAATTAAGAAATCTACATATTATAAATGTCTCTTTGGTGAGCAAGTTCTTGAGCCAGATGGATGACAAATGTCAAAGTTGAGATGCAAGAACAATGATGCGTTATGTGACATCCTGGTCAGTTCACCACATTAGAAAAGTGTCGCCACCCAAATCTGACCTAACGTGTATATGTACTCTGACCTTGGATTGCTAAAGTGAACCTGTGCCCAGACTACGCACACTAAAGTGTTTAGATATGTTGAACAAATGGGAGAAACCCACATTAAATCCCCATTTACTTGTGTGCAACTGTCACGCTTCGGACAATGTACTAATGGAGCCCCATAATTCACGCCTATACACAGTGCCGGCCCAAGACATTGTGCTGCCTGGGTCCAAGAATGAAATGCTGCCCCCCCCCCAGAAAAAAAATCACACCAACCAAAAGGCCCCCACATTCATTATTTTATATCATGATAACTAAAGGGGACCCGTCATGGCTCTATACATGCATAAAGGAGTATAAAGAGGACCTGTCATTGCTCTATACATGTATAGGAGTATAAAGAGGACCTGCCATGGCTCTATACATGTATATAGAGGACCTGTCATTACATGTAAAGGAATATCAAGGAGGACCTGTCATGGCTCTATAAATGTATATAGGACTATAACGAGTACTTGACATGGCTCTATACATGTATAAAGAGAACCTGCCATGGCTCTATACATGTATCCAGGAGTATAAAGGGACCTGTGAATTGCTGGCGGCCACAATGTCTTTTGCGCAAACTAATCAATGTACACGAATTGTGTTTTTTTTTTTTTTGTACCAAAAATATGTAGAAGAATACATATTGGCCTTAACTGAAGAAAATAGTTTATTTTTCTTAATTTTGGGGATATTTATTATAGCAAAAAGTTAAAAATATATATATTTATAGCACAAAAAATAAAAACCGCAGAGGTGATCAAATATCACCAAAAGAAAGCTCGATTTGTGGGGAAAAAAAAGGACATCAATTTTATTTGGCGGAACGGGCTGGCGGGCATCAGTATGCTGCCCCCCTAAAAGTGCTGCCTGGTACCACCCGGTCCCATCATAGGGCCGGCCCTGCCTATACAATGCTCTTCTGTGCAACCAAAGCCGGCCCAAGAGCGATTTTTTAATTCCTGCAACCATGGGATGTGTTGGTGGGGGAATCCCTCCCGCTGATCCATTGTGTTATCCTGGTGGGAGAGTAGGGGGAGCCATCTACACCGGCAGAACACTGTCATTACTGTTGAATGCTACAAGAGCCGCTAGCAATTAATTGCATGAAAAAAATCTGACATGCTGGGTGAACCCAAGTTCGGGTTGATCGATCAAAATGGGTACAATCAGCCTGGCCATATATGGTTCGAATTCTGGCCACTCGCTGCTGAAGCAGCTGAGATTTTAACTGTCTATTGCTGGCTTTAGGAAAAGTTGCAGGCAGTCCTTTGGGTGTGACATTTGGCAAATTTTTGGTCCAATAGACTTCAATGGGAGTTCAGGAAAAACAAGTATGAATCTAGCCTTGGCTTTCTTGGCACCTATAAGGGCTCGTTCACACAGGCCAACACTGCACTCCCGGGTAGGGGAGTGTATTGTTTCTGCTGTAATTAGTCACAGAAGAAGCCGATCGGTGGGTGCCGGCCAATGGATGTCTGCTAGCCCCCGCAGATCGTCGAGGAGAGAGGCTGGACAGATCTCTGCATACAGTGCATCCAGAAAATATTCACAGCGCTTCACTTTTTTTTTTAAGTTACAGCCTTATTCCAAAATTGATTAACTTCATTATTTTACTTAAAAATTCTACAATTCATGCCCCCTAAATGACAACGTGAAAGAAGTTTGTTTGAAATCTTTGCAAATTTATAAAAAATAAAAAAAAAAGGAGATAAAATTACTGTTTCATAAGTATTCACAGCCTTTGCTCAATACTTTTTTGAAACACCTTTGGCACCAATTACAGCCTCAAGTCTTTTTTCAGTATGATGCTACAAGCTTGGCATACCTAATTTTGGGCAGTTTGTCCCATTCTTCTTTGCAGGACCTCTCAAGCTCCATCAGGTTGGATAAGGATCGTCGGTGCACAGCCATTTTCAGATCTCTCCAGAGATGTTAAATCAGGTTTTAGTCTGGGCCACTTAAGGACATTCACAGGGTTGTCCCGTAGTCACTCCTTTGTTATCTTGGCTGTATGCTTAGGGTCGTTGTCCTGTTGGAAGATGAACCTTCACCCCCAAGCTCTCTGGAGCAGGTTTTCATCAATGTTGTCTGTACATTTCTGCATTTATCTTTTCCTCGATCCTGACTAGTGTCCCAGTTCCTGCCACTGAAAATCATCCCCACAGCACGATGCTGCCACTACCATGCTTCATGGATGGTATTGGCCATTGTCTGGTTTCCTCCGGGCATGACGCTTGCCTTTCAGGCCAATGAGTTCAATCTTTGTTTCATCGGTCCAGAGAATTTAGTTTTTCGTGGTCTGAGTCCTTCAGGTGCCTTTGGGCAAACTCCAGGCAGCCTGGCATGCGCCTTGTACTGATGAGTGGCTTCTGTCTGGCTACTCTACCAAACAGGCCCGATTGGTGGAGTGCTGCAGAGATAGTTGTTCGTCTGAAAGGTTCTCCTCTCTCCACAGAGAAATGCTGGAGCTATGTCAGAGTGACTATCGGATTCTTGGTCACCTCCTTGACCAAGGCCCTTCTCCCCTGATCGCTCTGTTTGGCCACTCTAGGAAGAGTCCTGGTGGTTCCAAAATTCTTCTATTTATGGATGATGGCGGCCACTGTGCTCATTGGGACCTTCAATGCTGCAGAAGTTGTTCTGTACCCTTCCCCAGAGCTGTGCCTTGATATAATCATGTCTGAGGTCTACAGACAATTCCTTGGACTGTGCTCTGAAATGCAAGGTTAATTGTGGGACCTTTGACATGATTTGGAAAGGCAAAAACCTGTCCATCAACTGAATTTACCACATGTGGACTCCAATCAAGTTGTAGAAGCATTTCAAGGATGATCAGTGGAAACAGGATGCACCTGAGCTCGTGGTCAATGGAATTTACAGACAGTATATGCGATTTTTGTTCAGAAATTACATTTATTTTAAAACTGAATGTTAAAAAGAAAAGATTTTTCGTATGAATATTCATAAGGCTCGGTTCACGCCTATGCAGTTTGGATTTGATCCTTTTCTGCAGTGCTTTTTGCACCTGCGATTTTGCTGCGATTTGCGTTTTGCATTGCTTATGCTTTCTTTGGCCAATTTGTTGTTGGAGAAATCGAAAAACGCACTACATGCTTTTCTGCAGCATCTCCATTGAACCAAACAAGCCAAAAAAAGCAGTTTTGCATTGAAAAAATATGATTTTTGTACTCACCGTAAAATCCTTTTCTCTATAGTTAATGGATGGACACAGCAGCTTATTCTTGACAGTAGGGTATTAGCCTTCGATCAGGAGATGACTAGGCAGAAACATTGTTAATACAACTTTAAGCTGTACAGTACCGCCCAGGAGGCAGTCCCCTCTAGGTACAACCCTCTCCCTGCACTTAGCAGCTCAGTTCGTCAAAAAGGAGTACCAACCTAAAAAGGAGGGGTGGGTGCTGTGTCCATCCATGAACTACAGAGAAAATAATTTTACGGTGAGTACAAAAATCCTATTTTCTCTTGTGTTCATGGACGGACACAGCAGCTTATTCTTGACAGTAGGGACGTCCCCAAGCAGTGTCAGAAAACAAGGGGTGGGAACAGCAACCAAAAAGTTTCACCAGACAAGACCGCCATGCCCTTCTTAGGACCAGCCACCGAAACAAACAGTGAGTCCGACCTCTGGAACGGAGCCGTAGCAGACAGGTACACCAGCAGAGCCCGGACAATGTCCAAGGAATGCAAAGCAGCCTCTTTTGGAATGCGACGGCCGATGACACAAGGAAGTAAGTACGATGTCCTCATTAAGATGAAAAGCCAAAACTACCTTAGGGAGAAACGAAGGCTGCGGGCGTAGCACCGCCTTATCCTTGTGGAGGATCAGATAAGGAGCCTTTCAAGACAAGGCCGCCAGCTCAGAAACCCGTCTGACGTAATTAACCACTAAAAAGGCAACTTTGAGAGAGTGTCAATAGGGGGGATCTACCTAATGTTTTCAAACGGCGGTTTCTGAAGTACCGAGAGGACCAGATTTAAGTCCCACGGAGGCAGTTGAGGGTCACACCGGAGGGGCCATATGTCGAACCCCATGTACAAACATACTCACCAGTGAGTGAGTCGCCAAGGGCAGTTGAAAAAAGATAGCCAAAAGCTGAAATATGCCTCTTAATAGTACTTAAGGCAAGCTTCTGGTCCACTCCCCGCTGTAAAAACAGCAGGATCCTGGAAATCGAGTATGTACGCGGATGCCACTTCAGCTCCTCACACAGAGATGTAAGCCTTACAAGTACGATGATAAATCTTCCTAGAGGAAGACTTTCGAGCACTCAGCATGGTAGAAATAACCGCATCCGCCAGACCCCGGTCCCTCAACACCATGCTTTTAATAGCCACGCCGTTAAAGCCAGTGACTGTAAAGCAGGATGAAGAATGGGACCTTTCCACAGAAGGTCCTCTCGTAGTGGTAGTCACCAAGGAACATCCGCCACCAGACGCACTAGGTCGGCATAATGAAGAAGGGACGTCAATTTAGTTTGGGTACAGCGTCGAACAACCACGCAGTTGTCAGTTAAAGCGACAGTGCCGCATCGCAAAAAAACTATATTGCAAAAACATTGAAAGCCTCACTGCAAAGCTACGACGAGGACGATGACGAGTGACATGAGTATCAAAATTGTAAACAAAAAATAAAGGTCAAAAATATATAAAAAAAAACAGGGTGCAATCAGCGCAAATATATAGATCAAAAAATGATGATATTAAAAGTGTATTTATGTGATACAGACCCCCAGGGTTCAGATCACTGGTAATGCCAGCTGAACACTAAGGGAAATTCGCAAAAATCCTAAGCAAGTAAAAAATAAAATAGAAAAAGTGCAGCGCAAAACTCAAATATATAAATGATACTGGTATACTCAAACACCAATACCATAAGTGTGAATATGAATATGCAGAAAAAAAAAAAAAAAAAAATATTAAAAATTAAATACAATTCAAACAAACAGTCCAAAAGTCCATAAGTGTCAGAAGATGAGTGAATTAAACGAAAATAAATCTCCACCACGTGACAATCCACCAAAATTTTGAAGTGATCCCTCCACCGTTGTAGATGGCTACTCTCACCTTCATATATGGACCACCGAGTTAACAGATGGTCAATAAAGAAAATCAAATAGGCAGGTCATGAACAGGAACCAGGCTGATGTATTAGATCCTCATAAGACAACCAAACCGCAAAGGACAGGTGCATGTAAAGAGATAATCACAGACTAATTGCTCACTGTTGCAATGTGTGGATTTATTCTTTAACCACTTGCCGTCGCCGCACCGTCGAAATACGTCCACAAGGTGGCTCTCCTAGGCGAGAGCATGTAATATGACGTCCTGCCTATTAGCCGCCACTAGGGGCTCCGGCGGCTCCGGCGGCGCGCGCCCCCCGCTCGCCCCCGACTCCCGTGCGTGTGCCCGGCGGGCGCGATCGCCGCCGGGCACACGCGATCGCTCGGTACAGAGCGGGGAACGGGAGCTGTGTGTGTAAACACACAGCTCTCGTTCCTGTCAGCAGGGGAAATGCTGATTTTCTGTTCATACAATGTATGAACAGAAGATCAGTGTTTCCCCTAGTGAGGCCACCCCCCCCCCCCCCACAGTAAGAACACACCCAGGCATACTTACACCTTCCCCGCCCCCTAGTGTTAACCCCTTCACTGCCAGTGGCATTTTTATAGTAATCTAATGCATTTTTATAGCACTGATCGCTATAAAAATGCCAATGGTCCCAAAAATGTGTCAAAAATGTCCGAAGTGTCCGCCATAATGTCGCAATACCGAAAAAAAAAAAAATCGCTGATCGCCGCCATTACTAGTAAAAAAAATATTAATAAAAATGCCATAAAAATACCCCCTATTTTGTAAACGCTATAACTTTTGCGCAAACCAATCAATAAACGCTTATTGCGATTTTTTTTTACGAAAAATATGTAGAAGAATACGTATCGGCCTAAACTGAGGAAAAAAAATGTTTTTTTATATATTTTTGGGGGATATTTATTACAGCAAAAAGTAAAAAATATTCATTTTTTTCAAAATTGTCATTCTATTTTTGTTTATAGCGCAAAAAATAAAAAACGCAGAGGTGATCAAATACCACCAAAAGAAAGCTCTATTTGTGGGAAAAAAAGGACGCCAATTTTGTTTGGGAGCCACGTCGCACGACCGCGCAATTGTCTGTTAAAGCGACGCAGTCCCGAATCGCAAAAAGTACTCTGGTCTTTGGGCAGCAATATGGTCCGGGGGGTAAGTGGTTAAAAGAAGCAAAAGTCAGGCTACTCACATTTGGCCAGACAAAAAACGGCATGAAGTAACAATCTTTAAGTACCGCTGTGGTTTAGGAGCCTGAAACATCACGTCGCTCATCTGCTGTTCATTCCTAAAGATTGTTACTTCATGCCGTTTTTTGTCTGGCCAAATGTGAGTAGCCTGACTTTTGCTTCTTTTAAAGAATAAATCCACACATTGCAACAGTGAGCACTTAGTCTGTGATTATCTCTTTACATGCACCTGTCCTTTGCGGTTTGGTTGTCTTATGAGGATCTAATACATCAGCCTGGTTCCTGTTCATGACCTGCCTATTTGATTTGCTTTATTGACCATCTGTTAACTCAGTGGTCCATATATGAAGGTGAGAGTAGCCATCTACAACGGTGGAGGGATCACTTCAAAATTTTGGTGGATTGTCACGTGGTGGAGATTTATTTTCGTTTAATTCACTCATCTTCTGACACTTATGGACTTTTGGACTGTTTGTTTGAATTGTATTTAATTTTTAATATTTTTTTTTTTCCCATTTTTTCTGCATATTCATATTCACACTTATGGTATTGGTGTTTGAGTATACCAGTATCATTTATATATTTGAGTTTTGCGCTGCACTTTTTCTAATTTTATTTTTAAAAAAATAAAGGTCAGTTGAAAACAGCAAGACATCCTGATTGTATACTGCGCCCACTAGTGGGACACACTAATACTACATGAAAGTAACTCACTGTTCCACAGCAAATGCTCAATATTAACAGGAGATGTACTCAAGGTCACAAACTGTGATAGATGGAGGGATACCTTGTCCTCACCCAACATGAGGAAGGAGGAGGAGAAAAAAGAAAATAGAACAGTCAGGAGTCCATTCAAGGGCCTTCCCGGCCGCCACCACACCGTCATGAAGCAAGAGACTGAAGCATTGGATGCATTGTGCCTAACCCTCTCAAACCTCAAAACCGTATCTTTCAAAACGCTGAGCAACATTTTTATTGACCATTATCCATGTCAATTTACGTTTCATCATCGCTAGGTCTACCAGACAGTTGCTATGTTACAGTGCATATAAAAACCAATAGAATATAAAAATCTATTTTTTTTATTTTTATCAAAATTTTAATAAAATGACGTGGAGTAAAAAAAAAAAAAAAAATATTGAGAATATATATATATATATATATATATATATATATATATATATATATATATATATATATATATATATATATATATATATATATATATATATATATATATATATATATATATATATATATATATATATATATATATATTTTAATTTTTTTTTTTAATTTTTTTTTTTAATTTTTTAAAACACCAGAGACCATTGCATGGACTAAATATAATATTAAATTACTTGCTCAAGTGGTTACTGATCAGAAACTATCTACCTTTCTCTATACTTACCTCAACTTTTAATCTACCTAGTTTTAATCTATTTAGATACTACGAGCTTTTACACACTTTTCATGCACAGGAATTAAACTATTCCACAGGATAGTTTAATGATGATACAATCCACTTTGGAATTAGTACTTAGGTCTCAGTGTCTGGATAAGCATACCTCGAGACTGTACTCTCATCTTGTTTTAAATTTCTATTTTGCCACTAGAGGGTCTCCGAGCTAGGTGGATGAGCGATATACCAGATCTGGGTACAGAGTATTGGTGTTGTGTGTGGGATTTCCCTCTGAGATCTCCTTGAGGGACCATATGATTCAATTTAAATTGGTACCCAGAGGATATATTACACCCTATAGACTTTAAAAGATAAATCCTGGTTGCTCTTCTAAGTGCTGGAGGTGTGGAGCATCTCGGGGGGATTTCACACACATCTTTCCCATGTATAGTTAGTTTAATAAATCCACCACCTCCATACAAAAATTATCACCTCTGCTCCTTTACTGGTTTCAATGTCTGTCTGCTGGGTTTGGTAGAGGCTATTACCCCATTAGTGACTGAGCGAATATTTACATTATTCTATGCAAGAAAAGCCATTGCATTATATTGGAAGAAACCCTGTCCTCCTACGCTTTTATATTGGAAACAATTGATAAATAATAATCTTCAATTGTATAGAGACACCTATAGGAATAGGGGTTGCCCTAGTAAGTACGATAAAGTCTGGGCAAAGTGGTTGGGAAAATCGTACACAGCATCTAATATAGATGGGAGGTAATGATTCATAGCATGGGTGTTTCCTATAGGTGGGGGATACCTGGGGCTATTGGTGATACAGAAGACTAATATTTGCTTCCTTCTGTTCCCGTACTATATGCAGTGAGGCTTGACATCTAAATGGATACATGGGATGGCCTAGAAAAATATAAAATATTCTCTTTGGTAATCATTATAAATCTTTGTCTTTTTTTTCCCCCCTTTTTTGCTATGCAATGTGATGGGATCGTGTTATACTAATATATTCCAGATTCAATGTGTTGTTGTGTTTTGTTTGTTTGCTTGCTTAACCACTTCATTACTGGGCACTTAAACCCCCTTCGTGCCCAGACCAATTTTCAGCTTTCAGTCCTGACGCATTTTGAATGACAATTGCGCGGTCATACAACACTGTACCCAAATTATATTTTTAATCCTTTTTTTCCCCCCACAAATAGAGCTTTCTTTTGGTGGTATTTGTCACCTCTGCCGTTTTTATTTTTTGCGCTATTTACAAATTGACATTTTTTTG
Source organism: Rana temporaria (assembly GCF_905171775.1). Taxonomy (NCBI): domain Eukaryota; kingdom Metazoa; phylum Chordata; class Amphibia; order Anura; family Ranidae; genus Rana; species Rana temporaria. The sequence goes on along the minus strand of NC_053491.1, from coordinate 92,251,805 downwards.
TGTTTTTTTTTTAAATAAATAAAAATAAATCGCAATAAGCGTATATTGATTGGTTTGCGCAAAAGTTATAGCGCCTACAAAATAGGGGATAGATTTATGACTTTTTACTAGCAATAGCGGCGATCTGTGTTTTTTTTTTGTCAGGCCTGCGATATTGCGACGGACATATCGGACACTTTTGACACAAATTTGGGACCATTCAAATTTATACAGCGATCAGTGCTATAAAAATGCACTAATTACTGTATAATTGTGACTGGCAGGGAAGGGGTTAACACTAGGGGGTGAGGAAGGGGTTAAATGTATTCCCTGGGTGTGTTCTAACTGTGTGGGGGGAGGGGACTGACTGGGGGAGGTGACCGATGCTGTGTCCCTATGTACAAAAGACACAGATCGGTCTCCTCTCTCCCTGACAGGACGTAGAGCTCTGTGTTTACACACAGAGCTCCACGTCCCTGCTGTCACTGCCGATCGCGGGTACCTGGCGGACATCGGGGCTGGCAGGCATGCGCATCGGCTTCCCAGCGATGCGCCGGACAAAATGTTTCCCGGCTGCGCGCCCCCAGCGGCGCGCACGGGGAATGTAAACAACAGGACGTCCACCCGGCACTTGAGAGCCGCGCTCTGGACGTCTTTCGTCTACAGCGCGGGTCTCAAGTGGTTATGAAACGAAATAAAAAGACTTTGAAAAAGATAGTTTTCTATTTAAGATAGATTAAGAACTTAGTTTATTCAGCATGAAATAGAGCCTAGTTATGTAGCATGAGGCTATATATTCTGCAATATTACAATTTTTTGTAAACTCATTAGAATAATTAAATCTCTGAAAGCATTGATACATTCACACAGTACCCATGAGAAAAGTTCAGGAATATTCCTTTATCCCATTGTTTTGAAAATGTACACAGAAAACTGTATGATTGAATCGGTTTTGAGATTTGTAAAAAAAAATTTTTGCTAGAAAATTACTTAGAACCCCAAACATTATGCATTTTATTTTTAACACCCTAGAGAATAAAATACCGGTCATTGCAATACTTTATGTCATACCGTATTTGCGCAGCGGTCTTTTGAAAAAAATAAATAAATAAAATACACTTTTTTTTTTTTTTTTTTTATAAAAAACAGTAAAGTTAGCCCAATTTTTTTTAAATATTGTGAAAGATAATGTTACGTAAAGGCGCCAGGTCGTTAATTCTAGTCACAATTGCGACCTGGCGCCCGGATTTCGTCGAGCCCCGTCATAGCGGCTGTTCCGCCGCTTAATCATTCTCACGGGCGGCGAGAGGGGACGTCCCCCCTCCAGCCACTCTCCGGTGCTTCTACCGACTCACCTGTGCGATCGGTGAGATGGTGATCATAGAGATTTCCGGCAGACCAGATGGTCGCCAGAGTCTCTATGATCGGAGGCCGGGCGCGATGTTATGACGTCACGCCCGGGGCACATATACCCCTTCCTGACCAGGTGAAATTTCAGCTTGTGGCAATGCGTCACTTTAACTGACAATTGCGCGGTCGTGCGACGTGGCTCCCAAACAAAATTGACGTCCTTTTTTCCCCACAAATAGAGCTTTCTTTTGGTGGTATTTGATCGCCTTTGCGGTTTTTATTTTTTGCGTTATAAACAAAAATAGAGCGACAATTTTGAAAAAAAAAACAATATTTTTTACTTGTTGCTGTAATAAATAGCCCCATTTTTAAAAAAAAACTTTTTTCTTCTCAGTCTATGCGATACGTATTCTTCGACATATTTTTGGTAAAAAAAAAAAAAAAAAAAAATCGCAAGAAGCTTCTGGTTTGCGCAAAAGTTAATGCGCTTACAAAATAGGGGACAGAATTATTATTTTTTATTTATTTTTTTTTACTACTAATGGCGGCGATCAGCATTTTTTTCGTGACTGCGACATTATGGCGGAGACATCAGACACTTTTGACACATTTTTGGCGCCATTCACATTTATACAGCGATCAGTGCTATAAATATGCACTAATTACTGTATAAATGTGACTGGCATTGAAGGGGTTAACACTAGGGGGTGAGGAAGGGGTTAAATGTGTACCCTGAATTGTGTTCTAACTGTGTGTGGAGGGGGGTGTCTGGGGGAGGTGACCGATGCTGTGTCCCCATGTACAAGGGACACAGATCGGTCTCCTCTCTCCCCTGACAGGACATGGATCTCTGTGTTTACACACAGAGCTCCACGTCTTGTCCCTGTAGCCGCCGAGTGCCTGGCGGACATCACGGCCGCCAGGCACACGCATCGGCATCTCAGCGATGCGGCGGGCACGCACGCGTCAGCGACTGCGCGCGCAGACCGTAAAAACACGGCCAGTCAGTAGAGTAGAACCACCCTGCGGCCGTAAAAAGTCCGTCGGGTAGTGGTTAAAGTGTCAAAATATTTTTTCTTTATTTTTTAGTAACAATAACATTTTTAAAGTGCCCCTGTCTCCGTGTGCTCACACGCAGAAGCGAACGCATACGTAATTCCCGCCCACATATGAAAACGGTGTTCAAACCACACATGTGAGGTGTTGCAGCGAACATTGAGCGAGAGCAATACTTCTATCCCTAGACCTCCTCTGTATCTCACAACATGTAACCAGTAAAACAATTTAAAGCGCCGCCTATGGGAATTTATAAGTACCGAAGTTTGGCGCCATTCCACGAGCGTGTGCAATTTTGAAGGGTGACTTATTATTAGGTATCTATTTACTCGGTATAACTTCATATTTCACATTATGCAAAGAAATTGGGCTAACTTTACTGTTTTTTTTCAAAGCATGAAAACGCGTTTGAAAAATTGCTGCACAAATACAGTACGAGATAAAAAGTTGCAATGACCGCCATTGTATTCTCTAGGGTCTCCACTTAAAAAAAAAAACATATATAATGTTTGGGGGTTCTATGTAATCTATTATTATTAAATTATGATTTTTACATGTAGGAGAGAAATGTCAGAATTGGCCTGGTTGTTAAGTGGTTAAAACAGATAATATACATAATGGTACCTATGGAATGTTCTCTGCTTGCCCTTTCCTCATGTTTTCTTTGGCAAAACGTTAAAACTTGTTTTTAAATAAACAGTTATACAAAAGAAAAAAAGAAGAAAAACAAATAAAAAAATAAACACCACACACCAAAAACAAAATCCACAATAACCAAGAGGATCTCAATGTTTGTTGATTAGGTTTATTGTAGTTGTATTGAATTATAAAGTTAATATACTATAATAGCACTTTACACCACATACACAGTCTTTATATGTTAAAGTGTGTAAGGCTGGAGAGATGGATGTAACCACTGTATGCACCAAAGATCTGATGGCTGAGACATAAACCATACATAAAAACAAATATAGTGATTAGCTAAACATATAAAATAGTTTAAAGAACATGAAGTGACAAGAAAAAAATAAAATACGTTACTTGTTACAAAGAAGTAAAAGTTCTGAAGCAGTGGGACCCAGGGAAAATTTTTCGTAAGACTCTCGGGTGAAAAAAGTATTTCTACCATTGAAAGGTTCAATATCCCTGTAAAAAGAGAAAGAAAACATTTCAAACTGATATACTGTGGTGTAGACTGAAGTCAGAAAATGTGAATAGGAGTACGTGAGTGTTGTTGCTGGCTGGCCTAATATTCCACCAGATGTGCGTCAGTGTCAAGTTTTGCCTTTGACTGGATTTTCATCTTTAACAATACATAAAAATGCCTTAAAGGTGTTGCAAAAGTTTATTTCCTTGGCCATTTTCTCGGCTTCTCCCCGCAATAGCTGGGAATCTCTCTCCCGAGTGGGTTAGCTTTTGGGCGCGCTCCCGTGTGATACAGTTGGCGTCAATAGACGCCGAGTGTATGACTCGGTCCCGCCCCCTGGCGGCCACGTCATTGGATTTGATTGACAGCAGCGGGAGTATATGGCCGCGCTGCTATCAATCTATCCAATGAACACCGAGACTTCATGGAGAAGGGGACGCACAGAGCAGGCGAACGGGCTCAGGTAAGTAAAACGGGGGGCTCGTGACAGCAAAATGTTTTTTCACCTTTAGCCCTGGTTCACACTGGGTACGATTTGGAACGATTTGAGATGCGATTTGACATGTCAAATCGCATCTCAAATCGGCAGCAATTGTCGGCAATGGCACTGTCCTAATCAGTGCGACGCCGCATCTGCGATTTCAAAAAGTAGTTCCTGTACTACTTTTTGCGATTTCGGGCTGTGATTTACATTAAATTGCGGCCGAAATCGCGGCAAAATCGCGGCCGCGAAATCGCGGTAAAATCGCGCATTTTACCGCGATTTTGAATTCGCAGCAGTGTGAACCTAGGCTAAAGCGAAGGATTTATTAAAGCGGAGTTCCAGCCACAATTTCACTTTATAAATATAAATACCCCTGTAATACACAAGCTTAATGTATTCTAGTAAAGTTAGTCTGTAAACTAAGGTCCGTTTTGTTAGGTTGTTACAGCATTTAGACACTTTATAAAATATAAATTGACTGGGGCCATCTTAAGTGTGGGCATCATGAAACCAGACTGTATGACTTCCTGGATTTTAGCCTTGCACATGCTCAGTTACACCCACTACATTCCCAGGAGTCTGTGCGGTGTAGGTTAGGAAGCATTAAGCACCTAGGTGCAGGAAGTGGAAGGATTAACTATTCTGCCTAGCAACAACACTTTGAAGGCATCTAAAAAAAATTAAATAAAAAAAAAAAATCGTAAAGGACTAATGACATTTTTTTAAAACTACTGATGTAATGTTATATTTATGGGTGGAACTCCACTTTAAGGTGAAAAAACACGAACCTTAACAACCCCTTTAAAGCGGAGTTCCACCTTCTGCTCATCTGATTCCTCCCCCCCTCCGGTGCCACATTTGGCACCTTTCGGGGGAGAGGGGGGACAGGATACCCGACAGGTATCCTTTCCCACTTGCAGGAGTCCACTCTGCGGCCCGTGGCGTCACAGGGCTCGCTCTAAATTAAAGCAAACTTTAAAGGATAAGTTCACCTTTGGGAACGTGTTACATGTTCCCAAAGAGGAGAAAGAAAAAAAGGAGAAAAAAAAAAAGGAGAAAAGTAAAAAAAAAAAAAAAAAAAAAAGGAGGAGAAAAGGGAGAGCATTTATTATTTTTTCTAAAAAGTGAACTGATGCGGCGTACACGCGGTCATTTTTCGGCATGAAAAAAAAAAAAACAACGTTTTTCCAACTTCATCATTAAAAACCATGTTGCCCACACACACCATCGTTTTTAAAAAATTATGAACAAAGCGCAGTGACGTACAACACGTACGACGGCACTCTGAAGGGGAAGTTCCATTCGCCTTTGGGCTGCTTTAGCTGATTCCTTGTTAGTAAAAGACGAATCGCGCTTTTCTGGCTGTTACAGCGTGATGAATGTGCTTACTCCATTATGAATGGTAGTTTTACCTGAACGAGCGCTCCCTTCACATAACTCGCTTCTGGGCATGCGCGGGTTTAAAACGTTGTTTTAGCCCACACACGAAAAACGATGTGAGGCCCACACACGATGATTTTAAATGCCGAAAAATTACCGTGTGTACGCGGCATTATTCTCTAAACCTGGGGATTGTCATGATCAATTCCATTCTGACAATGCTAGTGGCCTTGATCTGAAACAAACACGCATATCTGTAAAGACAGACATCATTATTTGCATGCTTGTTCCATGTAACGAACACAAAATGATAAAAAAAATAAAAAAGTGTAAACATTATAGCCTGGAAGCTAACATTTGCAGAAAGAGGAAAAGCAATGGCAACCTCCAAGCCCCTCTCAGGAAAGGTTCACGTTAACAAAACATACCACAGCCATTGGGAAATGTAGAGATCTTCATCCCAAAGGGTGAGGCAGAGTCCCTCAAAGGAGGGATATTCAGCTTTAGGTGGGGGTGCGTCAGGTAGGCACTCTGTTCCAACTCCTTGGACAGTAAATATCCAAAATTCACCCCCAAAAAAATATATATTTCCCTGCAGTAAAGCTGCACAAATAATCGTAAAAAAAAAGTATATATATTTTTTTTATCTCAATTTTCGATTCAACCCCCCTCAAGATCTTAAAGTGGTTGTTAACCTATCTGTGCCACTTGTACCTATGGGTAAGCCTTATTATAGTCTTACCTATACTTACTGTAATGATCTCCTAAACGTGCGCCGTTTAGGAGATATTTACCTTGTAGTGCGTCAATGATGTAATCAGCGCATGTGCGGTGAAGAAACAGCCCTCCGTGCCATTTCTTCACTAGCAAGAATCGTGACTGATGGCACCTGCGTGCGATTGACGTCACACGACTCCGGCCAGTCACAAAGTCAGTGTCTGTGGCCCCAGAAGGAAGAGGGGCGAAGATCGATGCAGCCACTAGCAGGCAGGTGCCACATAATGGGCAAGTATGCGATGCATACTAGCCCATTATGCTCTTACTTTGCAGGGGGGGAAAAAAAAGGAAGTAAAATCCATAAGCGTTTACTTCCTCTTCAATCCAGCATTTCCACGATTCTATAGAAACAGAGCTGTCAAGAAAAAAACAAAAAGCAACATTGCTCAGCACTAAGAGATAAAGAGAAACATTGTGCTGGATTCACGCATTTTTACGTTGGCGTAGCGCATTTACGCTACGCCGCCTTAAGTCAGAGAGGCAAGTGCTGTATTCACAAAGCACTTGCCTCCTAACTTACGGCGGCGTAGCGTTAATGGGGCCGGCGTAAGCGCGCCTAATTCAAATGAGGGGGCGTGTTTTATGTAAATGATTGGTGACCCGACGTGATTGACGTTTTTTACGAACGGCGCATGCGCCGTCCGTGTACATATCCCAGTGTGCATTGCTCCAAAGTACGCCGCAAGGACGTATCGGTTTCGACGTGAACGTAAATTACGTCCAGCCCCATTCACGGACGACTTACGCAAACGACGTAAAATTTTCAAATTTCGACGCGGGAACGACAGCCATACTTAACATTGGCTACGCCACCTAGGGGGAAGCTTTATCTTTACGCGGCGTATCCTTACTGTGACGGGCAAGCGTACGTTCGTGAATCGTCGTATCTAGTCATTTACATATTCTACGCCGAAATCAACGGAAGCGCCACCTAGCGGCCAGCGGAAAAATTGCACCCTAAGATACGACGGCGCAGGCCGTCGTATCTTAGCTAGGTTTAAGTGTATCTCAGTTTGAGAATACACTTAAACATACGACGGCGCAGATTCCGAGTTAGGTCGGCGTATCTACTGATACGCCGGCGTAACTCTTTGTGAATCCAGCCCAAACATTGTATCATTTGGTTCTTTTCTTTTAGATCAAAGGGATACATTTCAGGCTGTTAACAAGGCGAGTTTAACTTTATAAAAAAAAAAAAAAAAAAATTCTGCCTTTACAACTTCTTTATCTTTATGATTAACCTCTTCCATACAGGGCAGTTATACACACTTCCATACCAGGCCTATTCTGGCACTTCTCTCCTACATGTACAAATCATAATTTTTTTGCTAGAAAATTACGCAGAACCCCCAAACATTATATATGTTTTTTTAGCAGACACCCTAGGGAATAAAACGATGGTCATTGAAACGTTTTATCTTGCACGCTATTTGCGCAATAATTTTTCAAACGCCTTTTTTTTGGAAAAAAATTGTTTCATGAATTTAAAAAATAACAAAACAGTAAAGTTAGCCCAATTTTTTTGTAAAATATGAAATATGATGTTACACCGAGTAAATAGATACCTAACATGTCACGCTTTAAAATTGCGCACACACATGGAATTGCGTCAAACTTTGGTACTTAAAAATCTCCATAGGCAACGCTTTGAAAATTTTTACAGGTTACCAGTTTAGATTTACAGAGGAGATCTAGTGCTAGAATTGTTGCTGGCACTCTAACGCACGCGGCGATACCTCACATATGTGGTTTAAACGGCGTTTACATATGTCGGGGGGACTTGCGTGTGCGTTCGCTTCTGCGCGCGAGCTACTAGGGACAGGGGCGTTAAAAAAAATATTTTTTTATTTATTTATTTTTTTACATATTTATTTCTTTTTTTACACTTTTTTTTTTATCTTATTTTTTTATTATAACTTTTATTCCTATTACAATGAATGTAAACATCCCTTGTAATAGGAATGTGTGTGACGGGTCCTCTTTATGGAGAGATGCGGGGTCAATAAGACCCCACATCTCTCCTCCAGGCTGGAAAGCATGAAATCGGTGAAAAAAAATTCACCGATCTCATGCTTGCTGTTGCTTAGCAGCCGCAATTGCGGCTTTGTTTACTTACGGGGACCCGGGCGTGACGTCATCACATCGCGCCCGGGTCCTCCGACGGTCATAGAGATGACTGGTGACCATCTGGTCACCAGTCATCTCTATGCTTCCTGCCAGCGCCGGACGATTCGTTCTCCGGGCCCCCGATGGCACGGGAGAGCCCGGAGAAGCACCGGATGGCGGCGGGAGGGGGGGTTGTCCCCTCCCGCCGCCTGTAAGAACGATCTAGCGGCAGAATCTCCGCTATGATCGTTCTTACGTTGTGCAGAATCGCCGGCACAAGAGAAGGATATCTGAATGATGCCTCTAGCTGCAGGCATCATTCAGATATCCCCCCACAAAGCCCAGGACGTCGTATGACGTCCTCCTGGATCGAGGAGGGGTTCCTGCCGCCGTCATTTCACAATGACGCGGTAGGGAAGTGGTTAAAAAACTGTATGCAGCAGCCCCTCCAATTACTTAGCTGAGCCCCATCATCTCTCCTCCAGTGTCTAAGCTATCCAGGACTCTGCTCCTGGCTGAGACACAGCAGCGGCGCCATTGGCTCCTGCGTTTGTCAAAGTCAGTTAGCCAATCAGAAGAGAGGGGGTGGGTCTCCGTGTCTGAATGGGCACACGAAGCTGTGACTTGGCTCGGGTGCCCCTCATTGCAAGACAGAAGGGAGGGGCCTGGAGCAGCGAAAAGGGACCTGGAATTCTCCTTGGATTTTTTCCTTGGTCCTTTTTTGTTATGTGTTGCCTTCCAATGCCTCTTGCTGTATGGGCCAGTTATAGGCAAGAACAGCTACAGTATTTGTAAATAAAAAAAAGTTCAATTTTATGGTACAAAGCTGTAGGCTACATTGGTACCCCCTGAAGCCTGTTAGAAAAAGTCTTAATAGCAACTTCAGCCCCCCCCCTCCCTACAGCTGCTGGACACTTACCCATCAGCATCACAGGAGCTGACCCTTTGATGCTGAGGGGACACTGTCTGCACATCCCCTCCCCCCTCATTCTGCATGTCAGTGGAAGGTCAGGGCTCCAGTACTGCAAGGCAGCCTGGTCAGGTTAGTATAAATGGTGACAGGGTGAGTGTAGGAAAACATAGAGCTCTGTACCGCCTCTACTGGTCATGCTGGAAGGTGTAGTACAGCTCTGTACAGACACACGTCATAATAAAGCTCTATCCATGTGTACACTTGTCCTCCTGTCTGCTTTGTATTCCTTACTATACCCGGTCCAATATGAGCCCCGCTCCAGCCACGGGAACCACAAATGCCCACACTTACCACTTCAACTCTCCAGCCGCCTCCATTACTGCTTCCAATGTGCGGCTCCCAACATTTACCTCATCACAGCGCGCCAACCACCGACAGGGCACACATCCATTTTACTTCCTGGTCTACGGCTGAAGAGCTACAGCGACATCTAGAGCACAAATCGCTAACTGCACATGTGTCCGCTATTCTGGATACAACTACAGTCACCTGATAGTGATAACATCCCCCCCGAAGAGTCCATCACTCGGCACCCCCCACCCCAGATTCCCATCACTCAGCACCCTCCACCCCAGATTCCCATCACTCAGCACCCCCCCCCCCCAGATTCCCATTACTCAGCACCCCCCACCCCAGATTCCCATCAATCAGAATCCCCCCACCACCACCCCAGATTCCCATCACTCAGCACCCTCCACCCCAGATTCCCATCACTCAGCACCCCCCCCCCCCCAGATTCCCATTACTCAGCACCCCCCACCCCAGATTCCCATCAATCAGAATCCCCCCACCACCACCCCAGATTCCCATCACTCAGCACCCTCCACCCCAGATTCCCATCACTCAGCCCCCCCCCCCCAGATTCCCATTACTCAGCACCCTCCACCCCAGATTTCCATCACTCAGCACCCCCCCCCCCCCCAGATTCCCATTACTCAGCACCCCCCACCCCAGATTCCCATCAATCAGAATCCCCCCACCACCACCCCAGATTCCCATCACTCAGCACCCTCCACCCCAGATTCTCATCACTCAGCACCCTCCACCCCAGATTCTCATCACTCAGCACCCTCCACCCCAGATTCCCATCACTCAGAATCCCCCCCCCCAGATTCCCATTACTCAGCACCCCCCACCCCAGATTCCCATCACTCAGAATCCCCCCCACCACCACCCCAGATTCCCATCACTCAGCACCCTCCACCCCAGATTCTCATCACTCAGCACCCCCCACCCCAGATTCCCATCACTCAGAATCCCCCCCACCACCCCAGATTCCCATCACCCTCCACCCCAGATTCTCATCACTCAGCACCCCCCACCCCACCACCACCACCCCAGATTCCCATCACCCTCCACCCCAGATTCTCATCACTCAGCACCCCCCACCCCACCACCACCACCCCAGATTCCCATCACCCTCCACCCCAGATTCTCATCACTCAGCACCCCCCACCCCACCACCACCCCAGATTCCCATCACCCTTCACCCCAGATTCTCATCACTCAGCACCCCCCACCCCACCACCACCACCCCAGATTCCCATCACCCTCCACCCCAGATTCTCATCACTCAGCACCCCCCACCCCACCACCACCACCCCAGATTCCCATCACCCTCCACCCCAGATTCTCATCACTCAGCACCCCCCACCCCACCACCACCCCAGATTCCCATCACCCTCCACCCCAGATTCCCATCACTCAGCACCCCCCACCCCAGATTCCCATCACTCGGCACCCCCCACCCCAGATTCCCATCACTCAGCACCCCCCACCCCAGATTCCCATCACTTGGCACCCCCCACCCCAGATTCCCATCACTCAGCACCCCCCACCCCAGATTCCCATTACTCAGCACCCACCCCCCACCCCAGATTCCCATCACTCAGCACCCACCCACCACCCCAGACTCCCATCACTCAGCACCCTCCACCCAGGGGCGTTGCTAGGTGCCAAAAAGACCTGGGGCTTCAGCCCGAAGCCAAGCCAAGCCGGCACCGAGGGGTTAGGCACAGGCAGGGGTTGTAGGGAGGGGGGTTAAAGACAGCCAGGGGTGGTAGGGAAGGGGGTTAAACACAGTCAGGGGTGGTAAGGGTTAGTCACAGGCAGGGGTGGTAGGGAAGGGGATAAAGATTGCCAGGGGTGATAGGGAGGGGGGTTAAAGACAGCCAGGGGTGGTAGGGGTGTTAGACACAGAGACACAGCCAGGGGCGGTAGGGGGGTTGGACACAGCCAGGGGCGGTAGGGGGGTTGGACACAGCCAGGGGTGGTAGGGGTGTTAGACACAGCCAGGGGAGCAGTGTGTCTGCAGGGAGCAGTGTGTCAGGGGGGGAGCAGTGTGACAGTTGGGGGAGCAGTGTGTCAGTTCGGGAGGCAGTGTGACAGATGGGGGAAAGTTTCTTGGGGGGAGCAGTGTGTCAGGTGGGGGAGTAGTGTGACGGGGGAGCAGTGTGACCAGTAACATATAATGCACAGCTGCACTCAGCTCACCCCACATCACACACACAGCTCACCTTCCCCCCAGCAGCTGCAGCACTGCCTCGCACAGCTCTCCCTCCACCTCTTCACGGCTCAGCCTCCTGTTCTCACATCTTGGGTGTCCCAGCCAGGTCCCGCAGCACCACCACCAGCAGATTCCTCCCTGCCGCCTCCTGCTCCACAAATCCACCATACCTAGAGCCGACCAGAGTGTGAGGGTACCCGTAAGTAGCGCGGAGCTGCGTGTAGGTGGACTGGGCGCTGAGAAATGAGGAGGAGGAGGGTGCCGCATTTATACCAGCCAGGCTGGACTCTGATCGGCTCGGGTGGCTCTAGTCCTGCAACGGGAACGGCGTTCCTGCTATGAACAAAGTGCAGGGACGCCGTCCCCACGCGTTCCCGCAGGACTCGAGCCCTGGACTCTTCGGGCACACTCGGAAAAAGAATGGTCCCTGCTCGGCGGCACTCGGGGCTACTAATTGAGTTTGGCTTGCCCGAGACTCGGGGCTTTTCGGCTGCCCATTCGGGGCTCCAGCCTCCTCAGCCCACCCCTAATGACGCCCCTGCGGCTCCACCCCAGATTCTCATCACTCAGCACCCCCACCACCCCAGATTCCCATCACTCAGCACCCCCACCACCCCAGATTCCCATCACTCAGCACCCTCCACCCCAGATTCCCATCACTCAGCACCCCCCCACCCCAGATTCCCATCACTCAGCACCCCCCCTACCCCAGATTCCCATCACTCAGCACCCTCCACCCCAGATTCTCATCACTCAGCACCCCCCACCCCAGATTCCCATCACTCAGCACCCTCCACCCCAGATTCCCATCACTCAGCACCCTCCACCCCAGATTCCCATCACTCAGCACCCTCCACCCCAGATTCCCATCACTCAGCACCCCCCCACCCCAGATTCCCATCACTCAGCACCCTCCACCCCAGATTCCCATCACTCAGCACCCTCCACCCCAGATTCCCATCACTCAGCACCCTCCACCCCAGATTCCCATCACTCAGCACCCTCCACCCCAGATTTCCATCACTCAGCACCCCTCCACCCCAGATTCCCATCACTCAGCACCCCCCACCCCAGATTCCCATCACTCAGAATCCCCACCACCACCCCAGATTCCCATCACTCAGAATCCCCACCACCACCCCATATTCCCATCACTCAGCACCCTCCACCTCAGATTCTCATCACTCAGCACCCCCCACCCCAGATTCCCATCATTCAGCAGCACCCTCCACCCCAGATTCTCATCACTCAACACCCTCCACCCCAGATTCCCCTCAATTCAGCAGCCTCAATTAGACAGAAAAGACAAATAGATAACTCTTTAATAAAACATAAAAATAAAGCGGAGTTCCACCCAAAAGTGGAACTTCCGCTTAATCCACTCCTCGCCCCCTTACATGCCACATTTGGCATATCATTTTCTTGGGGGGGGGAGTGGGGGCTTCAGGAGGAGTGGGACTTCCTGTCCCACTTCCTCCTTCCGCCCAGGGACCACTAAGGCGATACGTCATATCGCCTTTTAGCGGCCCCTCCCTGTAGGCGATCACACGTGACAGGTCCCAGGCGATCGCCTGTCCACTCAGGGAGCGCTGCGCCATTCGCGCATGCGCAGTGAGTGCCCGGACGTGAAGCTGAAAGCTGTCACGGCCGGGTGCCCACAGTTGCAATGGAGGCGCCGGCGGTGAAGGGGGGGACCGGAACAAAGCTCCCAGCGGCACGTCGCTGGACCGTGGAACAGGTAAGTGTATGTTTATTAAAAGCCAGCAGCTACACTTTTAATAAATATAAAAAAAGGCTGGGACTCCCCTTTAAGCCAATCACAACTACATTTTAAGTAAAAGAAGATAGAACCATCTTACATCAGGGTAACCCTTTACATCAAGTCCTCATTACATCAGGTGTCTCCATCAGAGTCCCCTTATATCAGGTGTCTCTATCAGAGTCCTCATCACATCAGAGTCCTCCTTACATCAGATGTCCCCATCAGAGTAACCCTTTATATCAAGTCCTCATGACATCAGGTTTCTCCATCAGAGTCCCCTTATATCAGGTGTCTCTATCAGAGTCCTCATTACATGAGGTATCCCCACCAGAGTCCTCATTACATCAGAAGTCCCCTTATATCAAGTGTCTCCATCAGAGTCCTCCTCACATCAAGTATCCCACTCAGAGTCCCCTTACATCAGGTGTCCCCATTACATCAAACATCCCCATCAGAGTCCTCCTTACATCAGATGTCCCCAACATCCTCCTTACATCAGTTATTCCCATCAGAGTAACCCTTCACATCAAGTTTCCCCAACAGTTGTGGAAATTTGTATAATTGTATGTTGTCAGATCTCCTCCAGTGTCAGTTTTTCTGTAATATGCTCATGTGCGCGTGTTCGCACATACAGACATTGGTGGAAGACCATTGGCTGCGGAAACCTTCCCGTGGACACGGCAGATCTTTTTGCTCTTTTAAGGATGTTCGTTCATGCCTCACCAAGAGACTGGCCACCTTAGGGCAACTGCATTAACGCTCCTAGTAAGCAGATAGAGCAGGGTTTGACAAATTTGCTTGGAATCTAGGAGCCAGCTAAAAAAGTTAGGAGCCAGAAAACGCGCCCGTCCCGTAGAGCTTGCGCGCAGAAGAGAACGCATACGTCTCGCCTCATTTGCATGGCTCACGCCCACTTAAACCTGCGCCGGCTTACGCCTGACAAACCCAGCGCAGATTTGGGAGGAAGTGCTTTGTGAATTCAGTGCTTGCCTCTCTGCGCTGCGTCGGTGTAGCGTAAAGGAGATACGCTACGGCGGCATAAATGTGCGCCGATGTCTGTGAATCCGGGCCATTGTGTTTAGGCCAACTATGTCCTTGTAGATAATGTTATCTTTCAGGTCCAAAGTGTTTCTGAAAGTGTATGTACATAGAAAGCAGGTGTATGTAGATAGCTGTACACATGCATAAATACACACACCTTAAAGAAGGTAAGCTGTAGTATCATAAGCTGTTTCATTGTTTATTTTTTCTGCAAAATTCTGAACCCTGCGTTGCTTCCTCTAGTTTGTAATGAGGACGAAAATGGGGGAATAAATGTAAGAATGACCGTTTTCAAACTAATAATACTAACCTTTCTAATTCTAACCAAGTTTGTGACATAGTAGGACGACATGTTCCACGACTGTCTTTCTTTGATGGAATTTGAATCAGCAAGCAGCAGTCCGGTGAAGGAGGCTCCCATCCCAGATGCTAAGAACCTTTTTGTCAATGGTTCCAGGTATTACACCCCAGATGGTAAGCTACGCACAGGTTATGCAGTGACCACAGTCATTGAATTCCCACATGTCTGGGTTATTTTTCGAAAGTCAACCAAAAACAGGGTTGTACTTTCCTCAGCAGCTGTCACCAACATTCTTAGCTGATGGGGTAGGTGCCGTCACTGTAACGTGAACTTAAAAAGGTCCACCACAGGGTTCAAGAGTCCCTCCTGGACTCTGACACAATAACCGGTTTCCATTTTTTTCCAAACAGGTGACTGGGTCATTGTAAAGAAGCTTGAGGGACGAGACAACTGGATCCACGCCAGCCACTGCAAGAAGCTGCTCAACTACACCAAAGTATTTTTGCACATTTCTTGTGTCTGGAAAATTTGAACTGTTATTTGCACATTTTTTTGGCACTATTGTTATTTGAATATTTATTTGCTTATTTGCACAGCTGTTATTTTTGCATTTTTTTTACACATGAAGAATTGGGCACAGATTGATTTTAGCACTATTTATTGCACTATTATTGCATATTTGCACAGGTTTACTTGGCACGTTATTCATTTATACTGTTATTTGCAGCAATTAATTATTTGGATTATTAATAGGATTTTTAGGCCCGGATTCAGAGAGATCGGCGCATCTTTAGATAGGCGTAGCGCATCTCATATGCGCTACGCCGACGTAACATTGAGAGGCAAGCTGAGTATTCACAAAGCACTTGCTCCCATATTTACACCGGCGTAACGTAAATGGGCCGGCGTAAGCCTGCGTAATTCAAAGTAGCAAGGCAGTGGGCGTGTTGTATTATAATGAAGAGTGACCCCATGTAAATGCATGGCCGAACGAATGCTCAGAATCACGTCGAATTTACTCCCTAAGATACGCCGGGTCCATTCATGCGACGTAACCTACGCCCAGCCCCATTCACGTACGACTTACGTAAACTACGTAAAATACGACGCTGTTCCCGCGCCAATACCTTAACATGCGACGGGCGCAAGTACGTTAGTGAATCGGCGTATCTAGCTAATTTACATATTCAGCGCGTAAATCAACGGAAGCGCCCCTAGCGGCCAGCGTAAATATGCACCCAAGATCCGACGGCGTAGGAGACTTACGTCGATCGTATCTTGCCAAAATTCAGGCGTATCTGCTTTCCTGAATAAGCGTATAGATACGACGGCGCACATTTGGACTTAGGACGGCGTATCTGGAGATACGTTGTCGTAAGTCCTTTCTGAATCCGGGCCATAGTAAGCACCATATTCTCTTTCCCTTTCCATGGTGAGTTGAACAATTTAATTTTATACTACAATGTAATATTAGAAATAATGCGCTTCAATCATCCTGACACCATAACAAACATGGTGTCGTGATGATTGAAGGGCCAACACTAGGTGTTTGGAGTATCTTTATCTGCTGATTGTTAAACTTTCTGGAATACACTTTTCTATTGTGGTGTAGGATCTGGGCCTGCTGTCCCTCCATCGCCTTTTCTTTCCTTCCTTCTCTCTTCTTCTTTCTTTCTCTCTCCTTTTTTTCTCTCTCCCTCCACCCCTCTCTTCCTTCTCCCTCCATCCCTCTTTCATCTCGGACTCTAACCACACACCCTTTAAGCCACGCCCAATATTATGTTTAGACCACGCCCCTTCCCCCCCTCCACATTTTCCCACCCCGCCACACCACACCTACACATGAATGTTCCACCTCAAATTATAATAAGACTCCGCCTACAGACAGAAAATTGCACCTATATATTTTTTAAGAATGTTGGCAACTATGGAGTCCCCTTATATCAGGTGTCTTCATCTGAGTCCTCCTTAGATCAGATCAGGTGTCCCAACCAGAGTCCCCTTTACAGCAGATATCCTCATCAGAGTCGCCCTTACATCAGCTGTCCCCATCAGAGTCCTCCTTACATTAGGTGTCCCCATCAGAGTACACCTTACATCAGGTATCCATACCTTACAACTTTCTGAACAAGGCACACCTATTATCTATGTATTAGCTAAGTATGTAGGCCTAGGACACACCCCCTGCCACATCCCCTTTAATTATGCAAAAAAAAAGGGATTAGTTAAAGCAGTGTTTCTCAATTCCAGTCCTCAGGCCCCCCCAACAGGTCAGGTTTTCAGGATTTCCCTCAGATGAAAAGGCTGTGGTGATTACTAAGGCAGTGAAACTGATCAAATCACCTGTGCAAAATAATGGAAATCCTGAAAACATGACCTGTTGGGGGGGCCTGAGGACTGGAATTGAGAAACACTGAGTTAAAGTGATATTAAAGGCAAGGTTTTTTTAAAAAAAAATAACAAACATGGTATACTGACCTGCTTTGTGCAGTGGTTTTGCACAGGGCAGCCCAGGAGAAACACAAGCCTGGTAGATATTGAGTTTCTCCATTCTGAACATTCCTCTGCATGCTCACAAGTTTCTCTTCCCTTATCCATGGACCCAAAGGGGACGGGGTGTCTTATCTGAGCAGTGGCATGTCCAGGCTCCTGGGGTGACGCCGTCCTCCTCCCTCGCTCAGCCCTGTGACAGCTCAGTGTCCAGTCCACACCAGTTGTCAATGCTGTGCTGACAGTTCACATCCTTCAGCCAGCTCCTCTCTCCGCACCAAAAATTCAGAGCTTTTGCAGAGCCAATGAGAGAGTGAGTGAGTGAAGAACTTATATAGCGCAGCACATGCAAAATAAATCGCCTCTGGGCGCTCGTTGTTCCTGTCTCTTTTGATTCTCCTCCAACCGAATGCTGGTTGGTAAAGCATTCCATAGTCTGGGACCTTGGAGCACAAATCTTCGCTCTCCTTTGGACTTGTATCTGGCTTTGGGTATCTGGAGCAGATTTTGGTTGGTGGATCGCAGAACGCGATTGGGGTTTTGAGCTTTTATTTTTTCGCATAGATATTGGGGGGCCTTCCCATGGATGCACTTATGTATCAGACAGAGTGCTTTAAAAGCAATTCTATCTTTTACTGGCAACCAGTGAAGGGTTCTCAGTGAAGGTGAGATTGATTCCCAGGGTTTTTTCCCAGTCACCAGTCTGGCGGCCGAGTTTTGAACGACTTGCAGACGAGAGATTTGGTACTTTGGGAGTCCGAGGTAAAGGGTATTTGCATAGTCCAGTCTGGAGTTCACAATACCACGACCGCTATGTCTTCTTTGGGAATGAATGGAATAAGTCTGCGTAGTAGGTGCAGCAGATAGTGAGATCCGCTGACTACTGACCCTATTTGTGCATCCATTGTCATGTGGGTGTCAAAGATGACTCCGAGACTTTTGACTTTGGTGCTAGGGGTGATGATTTGGCCCAGAATGGGCGGAGGTGTCCAGGGTGTTGCTGGTTGATAGAGAGGAGGGGTGTGAATTGAAGGCAGAGGAACCAACCAGGATCGGAAGATTTCACCACAGCAGACGGCCTGAGACCATCCCCACTCTGTACACCGGCTCAGGATCGGCCCTTCCAGGATATTGCAAGACACTCACAGGTGTTCGGGAGGTGCTCCTGAAATGTGTGAGTCTCCAGCACCTTGCGGAAGACTTGGGATGTCTGCATCAAGTGTCCCCATCAGAGTCATCCTTACAACTGGTATCCCCATCAGAGTACCTCCTTACATTAGGTATCCCCATCAGAGTACCCCCTTACATAAGGTGTCCCCATCAGAGTCTGTCTTAGATCAGGTGTCCCCATCAGACTACCCCTTTACATGAGGTGTCTCAGGTGTACCCTAGATTAGATTAAGATTAAGTGGGCAGTAGGGGTGTCAGATAGGGGTACTCACCAAGGCCGAGAGAGCGGTTCACTCTTGTGACTAAGCAAAACTTTGAGAAGAAGATATGGACAGCCGCACACCAATTTTTTTTTAAAAAGGTGGCCTTTAATGGTAAAAGGAAAACAGGCACTACAAAGCACAGCAAGCAGTGGGGTATATAGCTATGCAGGCGGGAAGTCTTTTGGATTTTTTCCCTCTATACAAGAATTCCGAAGGGGTTAAACTTCGAATGGGATGTCTCCCATTTCTACGACTAATAGAGATCACTCCCTTCCTGCATTCCCAATTCTCTGAACCTGCCTTATGGTGTGCTTGTCTCTGTCTTTGCCTTGTATCTGGTCATTTATAATGGCTCTTTACCTTTTGTCTTATTTTATTTTTGTCGTTTTATTGACCATCAGTCTTCGTTTTGAGTGCTGCCCCATAAGGCCACATGCACTGTGATTTTGGTGTTGATATAGGCTCTATGTTCACTATGCCACTATGCTCCGTGACACACATATGTATACACCACAACCATTCGACCTGTCACATTGCAGTGTGGTTGCTGAACAGTCTACTGCAGACATGTTCACAGTCCGGCCCGGGGGCCAATTGCGGCCCGCGTTCTGGTTGAATGTGGCCCCCCTGATAATTTGGATATATATATCTTTCATGGCCCCCTGGGCCACAAAAGATATATACTGTATTTATCGGCGCTGCTTCGGAGGGGACAAGGGAGGGGGTGGGATGAGGAGTGCCGTCCGATTACATACAAAAGAATCTCCTGTTTACTCAGCAGCATCTGTAATAGGAAGTCCTGTTTCCTGGGCTGCCATTGGACGACTGTTCTGTCTATCACAGGAGGTGGAACTTCGTATTAAAGAGGCTGTTGCTGTGTAAACGGGAGATTCTCCTGTATGTAATCTGTTGGCGCTCGTCCCGCCCCCCTCCCTGTCCCATCCAAAGCTGTACTGATGGCAATGGTGAGGCTGCATTCATGGCAATGGCGAGGCTGCATTCATGGCAATGGTGAGGCTGCAGATGGGCAGCGATTAGGCTGCATTGATGGGCACTGACCCTTATTTCACTTCACAGCTCTTAATTTAAAATTTAATTTGTTTGCCTTAAACGTCCCTCTTAAAGTGAAGGTGCGTGTTATACGCCGATAAATACGGTATATCCAAATAACATCTCTTCACCACACACAGCCACAAAGGGAAGATAATTCTTGTTGGGCAGTGTATTAGTGATCGAACGAACACACTTAGACCGAATTTTATTGGTTCAAAGAATTTCAGGCACAATGGTCGGCCCTCACGCATGTTCACTTCATCAAATCTGGCCCTCTTTGAAAAAAGTTTGGACACTCCTGGTCTACTGTGTCTTAACACATTCCACACATGATCTCCATGCTCTATCTTTCTTAACTATATTTTTGGTAGAAACACATTTTCTATAACAATATTGCAGTGTGCTATGCTTTCAGTCTTTGGTGTCCTCCTGAGACATTGTTTGTTCCTTTTTTTTTTTTATCTAAGGCTGCATTCACACCTAAGCGACAAAACGCCCGACGCGGGACGCTTCTGTCGCTAGAGGGGAGAATTCCCATTGCCGTCTATGGAGATGGTTCACATCTCATAGACGCGCAACGCCTGTCGCCTGAAAAAAAGTCCCGGACCCTTTTTTTCACGCGACAGGCGCGTTTTCCCATAGACAGCAATGGGAATACTTTAGAAAAAAAAAAAAGATACATTTGTAATCGCGGCAAATCTGCCGCTACACGCGTACGCGGCTGTCGCTTAGGTGTGAATGCAGCCTAACAGGAACATACTTATTTTACATAATTGTCAGGGACACCAAGATATACATAATATATACACCCTGAGGGCCCTACCAAAAACAAAAAGCAAAAGTATTAGGATGTCCACCTGGTCACTTTTATTACTAAAACCTCATTCATGTGTTTCTTGTCAGGCCACCGACACGACAAGATCTAGATACAAATGAAACCACTGAAACACACAAGTGAGGTTAGTTTACTGTCTCATCTATATTCCATCAGATTCAGGACATCCTTTTCTTCCTGCTATATACCCCACTGCTTGCGCTTGCTGTGCTTTGTAGTGCCTGTTTTCCTTTTACCATTAAAGGCCACCTTTTTAAATGTTTTTTGGTGTGCGGCTGTCCATATCTTCTCCTCAAAGTTTTGCTTTGTGCATTGCCGGCACCCATCTGGTTCTGAGAGGACACTGATTGCTTAGTACACTCACCTGGAGTGGCAGTTTTCCCCTTTCTTGTGACTAAGCGCACTTCACTCCCTGGAGATGGTACAAAGGGTGAATGGCACAAAGAGGCACAAGCTACCAGCAGGCCAGGTAGGTCTCGCCTGCAGGTCAGTGTGGGACTAGTAGCGGTACCGGAGCAGGTAGGTGAGGAATCCCCGCAGGGAGCAGCAGAGAAGTAAAGTCCCAAATAGGCTGATGGTCTAGCACAAAAAGCACGTTTGTAGGCAGGCAGGGAGCCAAGTCAGAGGGTCAAGGCACAAGAGACTGGGGGTAATCCGAGTCACAGGCAGAGGATCAAGGCACAGGAGACTGGGGGTAATCTGGGTCACAGGCAGAGGGTCAAACACCGGAAAGATAAACAGAGTCCGTAAAGCAAGCCAAAGGTCAGGTCCAGGAAAAGATCAGAGCAGGTCAGGGTCAATCCATGTCACAACAGGTAATCGATAAACAGGAAGCAGGAACAAGTTCACAGGAAGCTGAAAGACAAACCAGCAATTTGTCTGAGAACCGCTCGTTTGGTCCGCGAACGCGCGTGCGCCAAAGCGCCGTTCCGCTGCGCATGCGCGCGGGAGACAGCGATGCTGGCAGGGTTGGTACTGATCTCTTCTCTGACAAGTGGTTGTATTTGATTGTATTCTGGTGAGTTGGTTGGGATCTGGTGGCAGCATGTGACTAGAATGGCAAGTTCATGGTATAGTGGCTTCATTCAAGTTTCTGTTATTACCTTTTTAAACTCTACTCATATGATAAAGCACAGTTTTTAAAGTAGTACTTTCATTTTGGATAGAACTATCGGTGTGGGGAGATTTCCCTTCACTTTGAGTCTTAAAGCCAAAACAGAAAGTGAGAGGAAAATCCTGCAAATTAAGGGAATCCCTTGGGGCACCCAAGGTCACCTGAAAGGAGGTCTAATTTCTCTCCACTCTATCCAAAACTAAAAAAAAATTGTTTCCCTTAGTTATACTTAAAGGTCTTCGGTTCATAAATATATAAACATAGATTAGGGAAAGCGCTGAGTTGGCTTTGATTTCTAGAGATTTTAGGGCATAGAAATTATATATATTTCCTTCTCCACCGGAATGTATGAGGAGAACAATGGAGGTCCAGGTGCAATGCGAAGCTTAGCCTATTACTGCTTTCCCAATGCTAGAGGTCCTCTAGGCAGGAAAAGATTGAAAAACTTAGACCTGGGAAGAGAGGGAGGCAAGCAAACCAAGTAGCCCTTTCATGGTAGGGGTGTTTTTTATGAACTACAGAAAGTGTACCATGGAAGACATGCCGTGGTGCCTCCACTGTCTGGTGGGCATGGTGAAAAGTGCTTGTTTCTAAAGGACATAGTTAATGGCAATATGCATTTTTTTTATACATTTTTTAGCATCAGCTTTACTTGCAGCTTCTTTGTCACATAACACTTCATATCTGCAGATAGAGTTGATGCTGGAATTCAACCCTCTGTTATGATTGCAAGTCAGAATAGGGAGCAGGTAGCAATATAACGACCAGCACTTGTCACTGATTGCAGGTGCTGCTCTGATTAATGTCTCAGTATTTAAGGATCTCCACCAAGGGTCATCCAGCCAACATATGAGCAGTGGCTGGGGGGGAAATACCTATGTGCTCTCCAGATCAACAAGAGGTCACTGGTTGACTGGTAATTTTGAACTTCATCATGTATGCCTTTTTTAATTTTTTTATTATCCAGGCTTTATTTTTTTATGGCTATGAGAATGACTTGTATAATTACTGTAAGGGTCAATGATCCAACATCAAGGACCAGCCACAGGGCGCACCATGCGCGGCTGGGAATGTGATCCGCTGTCAACTCTGGCAAGAGATGCTAAAGAACGAGCGGCTCCATCAGGGGAAGATCCTTCCCTCCACAGAGATGTACTGGATGTAGTACCATGAGCAAAAGGTGTTCCAGAGAGAAAGACCGCGAGACGAGTGGAAGACGAAGCTGGACGCCAGCTACAGAGCCCTCTGGTGGTTTGCAGCTCAACTGTGGCCAGGTACGGATGAAATGTGGCCGGGGGTTCCCCTACATTTTCCTGTCCTAACTGCAACGGAAGAATCGATAATGATACAGAGGGCAAGTGCTAGAATCCTGAAATGCACCAGAGATTCCCCAGGCAGCAAGGCAAGCTAATAGCATAAAGGTATCAGAAGAGGGAGTTGAGACGGATGCTGGAAGGCTGGTAGATGGTGATCAGCAGCAAGTCCAGAGTATCGCATCAGGTGCCCCAGCAGAAGCACTGGTTAAGAGGCAGAGCCCTGCTGTCCTCTGCCCACCCTCACAGTTAGATCCAGAGAGTCCAAGAGTTGATCTCTGTGTGCTGTTTCCCCAGCAGCAGATATCCCCACTGGGAGTGGAGAAAGCCATTCTCGCTACCCAGCAATTAGACACTACCCCAGTGTTCATCTCCCCAGTAGAAGCGCTGGCTATGGGTAGAGTGCCACTGGCCTCTGCCCACCCTCACAGATAGATCCAGAGAGTCTGAGGCCTCGTACACACGACAGAGATTCTCGGCAGAATTCGCCGAGAAACTCGGTCAAAACCCGGATTCTGCCGAGAATCTCTGTCGTCTGTACAGTTTTGGCTCGATGGAGCCGCCGAGGAGCTCGACGAGAAAATAGAGAACATGTTCTCTATTTTCTCGTTGGCCGCGTTGTTCTATAGGAGAAGGCGGCCCGCCGAGCTCCTCAGCGGCTTCATCCCAAAACGAGACGAGGAACTCGACGTGCCAAGCACGTCGAGTTCCTCTGTCGTGTGTACGGGGCCTGAGAGATGATCTCAGTGAGCTATTTCCCCAACAGCAAATATCCCCACCAGGAGTGGAGAAAGCTGTCCTCCCTCCCCAGCAATTAGACACTACCACAGTGTTCATCCCCCCAGCAGAAGCGCTGGCTACAGGGCAGAGTGCCACTGGCCAGCCCTCAGTATCTTTTTGGAGGGTTTTTGGGAAACAGCCCCTGTCAGAAGTCGCCCCAGCGGCTGGTCACAGAACTGGAAAGGGAGAAAACCCTTTACCCTCTCCAGTGGCTGAACTCTACCTTTGTATCTGTCCCCCAGCAGAAGCTTTGGCTACTGGGCAGAACTCTGTTGGTCTATGCCTAGCATCAGAAAAATAGACGGAGAGTCCTGGAGATAGTCTCCGCAAGATACCAGCCCAGTGGCTGATAACTACACCTGGATGAAAGCAAGTAACTCTTCCTCCCCAACGCCTTAGCACTACCAGCCTAGGTCCCCTACCAGCTGAAGTTCTGGCATCGGGGCAGAGGGTTATTCACCTCTCCCCAATACCTGCAACTCAGCCCAGATCACAGGAGTGTGGACAGCCAGTCCCACTCTGCAGCGGTTGTTTTTATTCACATGAGACCGTATTTTCGAGTCATGCTGCTCCTTTTGCCATTTGCCTGGGGTGGGAGTTTGTGACTAACGAAGGTCCAGACCAGTGGAGGGTCAGGGACCTGTTTAGTCAATTTTTAAAAGGGGAGAAATAAGACTCACTGTCACTGTGTATTTTTGAGGGGGCTGTGGGCTGGCCTCCTACCCACAGACTATGGCCCAGCAAGGAACAAGAGACTTGGGGACAAAATGGGATTGGGATAATGTAATGAGGTCTTTATGTACTTAATAAACAGCTTATGCTCTGCATGTTTAACCCTCAACACCTGTGTGATTTGGCTTGTGATTGGGGGGTTAAGGGCTGGTTATGGTGAGACTGCTATCTGCGGGTGTGTTTGGAGAACAGGAGACACAGGTCTGGTGGAGGTGTCCAGCCAGGGTATCTGTGATCTGTCACAGAAACGTAGGCTGGTAGTGCTAAGCAGTTGGGGAGGAAGAGGTACTTGCTTTCCTCTCGGTGTAGTTACCAGCCACTGGGGAGGTATCTCCCAGACTCTCAGTCTCTTTTTCTGATGCTGGGCAGAGACCAACATGCTCTGCCCGGTAGCCAGTGCTTCTGCTGGGGGGACGGATACAAAGGTAAAAATCAGCCACTGGAGAGGGGAAAGGGTTTTCCCCCCTCCTGATTCTGTGACCAGCCGCTTGGGTGACTTCTGACAGGGACTGTCTCCCAAACCCTCCGAAAACATACTAGCGGTACTCTGCCCTATAGCCAGCGATTCTGCTGGAGGGATGAACACTAGGGTAGTGTCCAATTGCTGGAGAGAGTGAACAGCTTTCTCCACTCCCGGTGGGCATATCTGCTGCTAGGGAAACAGCTCACAGAGATCATCTCTCGGACTCTCCAGGTCCTACTCTAAGTGTGGGCAGAGGCCAGTGGTCCCGTAACCAGAGATTTAGGTGGGTTACTGGATGTAATAATCAGGGCTTGCTGCAGATCACCATCTAACAGCCCATCTCAACAACCGCTTTCGAGACCTTTATGCTATCAGCTTGTCTCGCTGCCTGGGGAACCTCCGGTTTACTCCCGCATTCTAGTACTCGCAGTGCCCTCTGTATCATCGCTGCTTCTTCCATTATGGTTAGGATGGGAAAACATAGAGGCACCCCCGACTTCATTTCCTCCACATCTTCGCTACTGTCCCAGACAACGGGAGCCATGCTGGGCTGCTGACCACCGTCGAACAGCTACTTGTAGGCAATCTTGAGCTCCCATTCCTGCTCGACCAGGAACTCCAATTCCTCCAGGTTAAACTCCTCTTTGGGGAGGTCCAGCACCTCATCTCAGAAGTCCAGCATGTCTTCCAGCCACCACTACCTGACGCTCCCAAAGTCTTGGTCTTCGTATATTTTTTGATGGAGTAGCCCCACGCCACTGTAGCCAACACCTTTTGTCCAGCACATCTCTGAAGAAGGGAAGGATCTTCCCCTGATGGTGCTGCTCGTTGCTTAGCATCTCTTGCCATAGTTGATGGCGGATCACATCCCCCCCAGCCGAACATGGTGCGCTCGGTCACTGTTCCCCGGTGTTGCTTCCACATGCCTTGCAGCCTCCTCCCGAACTCTGCTCTCATGCTGGCCGGTCCCCGTACCGCACCTTGCGGCTGCCCGTTGAATCCCCGTGGTGGTTTGGATGTCCCGGACGTGAACGTAATGACGTTTAGTGCGTGGCTCCGCACTAAACGTCATTACGTTCACGTGACCCCGGAAGCACGGGTGCACGTTGCTATTGTTACATGCCGGCAATTTTAAAGTTTTTTACCTTGTATGTGTATTTGTTGCACATTATTTATTTTAATAAACGTTTGACGGAACTTCACTATCTGAGCCTTGTTCCTTCCTTGGTTCTTTGATCGGGACGTGGAGTTACAAGCGTAACGGAGAAATTTCGAGCAGAGACCCGTATCTGTCAGCAGTGGTCGAGGTTGCCTACATCTCCATGATCTGAGTGGACTGACATGCCTGTATTAACCCTGGATCTGGTAAGAGTACATCTTTACTTACCTCTCGGTGGGATGGTGTGATCTTTTTAACCAGAAATCGGTGGCAGAATAGTCCCTGGATACTTTCTTATATGTATATTCTGCATTTGCCTCTGTTCAATCATTGGACTATTTATGGCCTTGAGTTCCTGGTTTTTCCTTATATTGGGACTATATTTATGTTATTGACATGAGTGCATCCCCAATGGACTAACAGAGCTTTGTTCTTATTCTATTGCTTGATCCATGCTGGAACGTTATTTTGATTACCCCGTAAGGGTTTCACATATTACTTGGGTATCTTTTATAGCCTTAATGCACTTGCACTTGATATTTACCTAATCACCACTTCAGGTTGTGACTCTGAGCGCAACTTACCTTTTTTCTTTATTTGTATCACGTGTATATCACATGTTTTAGTGTTGCTGCTAGATTTATTCATTTACTCATTATTTTTTGTTCACTTATGTATTAATTTATTCACTTAATTATGTTTATTTAATTTCCTTAGCGCAAGGAATTCCCCCCCTTGTTAACATTACATTATCACAATGCCATTTTGTCCCCAAGTCTCTCGTTCTCTGCTGGGCCGTAGTCTGTGAGCAGGAGGCAAGCCCACAGCCCCCTCCAAAACACAAAGTGACAGTGGGTTCTGTCACAGAGACCATGCGCTCCTCCACCTTCTGTTTTAGGATGCCCCACAGATGCTGAAAGGGGTTTAGGTCTGAAGACATGCTTGGCCAGTCCATCACCTTTACCCTCAGCTTCTTTAGCAAGGCAGTGGTCGTCTTGAGGGTGTGTTTGGGGTCGTTATGTTGTTATACTGCCCTGCGGCTCAGTCTCCGAAGGGAGGGGATCATGCTCTGCTTCAGGATGTCACAGTACATGTTGGCATTCATAGTTCCCTCAATGAACTGTAGCTCCCCAGTTCCAGTTCAGCACTCATGCAGCCCCATACCATGACACTTCCTCCACCATACTTGACTGTAGGCAAGACACACTTGTCTTTGTACTCCTCACCTGGTTTCAGCCCCACACGCTTGACACCATCTGAACCAAATACAGGTGATACTCGAAAAAATTGGAATATCATGCAAAAGTTCATATATTTCACTAATGCAATGTGAAGGTGAAACTAATATATGAGATAGACTCATTACATGCAAAGCAAGATAGTTCAAGCCGGTTTTTGGCATAATTGTGATGATTATGGCTTACAGCTCATGAAAACCCCAAATCCACAATCTCAGAAAATTAGAATATTACATGCAATTAATAAAACAAGGATTGTACATAGAACAATATCGGACCTCTGAAAAGTATGAGCATGCATATGTACTCAGTACTTGGTTTGGGCCCCTTTTGCAGCAATTACTGCCTCAATGTGGCGTGGCATGGAAGCTATCAGCCTGTGGCACTGCTGAGGTGTTATGGAAGACCAGGATGCTTCAATAGTGACCTTCAGATCTTCTAGTCTCATGTCTCTCATCTTTCTCTTGGCAATGCCCTATAGATTCTCTATGGGGTTGAGGTCAGGCGAGTTTGCTGGCCAATCAAGCACAGTAATCCCACGGTCATTGAACCAGGTTTTGGTGCTTTTGGCAGTGTGCCAAGTCCTGCTGGAAAATGAAGTCAGCATCCCCATAGAGCTCGTCTGCGGAAGGAAGCATGAAGTGCACCAAAATCTCTTGGTAGACGGCTGCCGACATGAAAAGATATAATAAAATATTTACTTTTGTGAGATACTGTATAAATACCCTTCCACCAATTAAAAAAAAAAAAAGACAGCTTTACCCTCTATTACTTTTCTGGGGACAACCCAAAATTTGTGATTTTCTTTCACTTTCAAGGATTACATTCAACAAGGAAAATAGAGAGGATGACTCTCCCTACTGAAGGCACAGACAGCAGTAAAAACACAGACAGGGGTGCTAATCCATCGCCACTTTATCCAAAACAAAAAAAAGTTTTGCTTTAAGTTATACTTAAACCATTTAAGGACCGCCCCATGAAGATGAACTGCAGCAGGGCGGCCCTCCTGCACGAAATCATGTTCCTGTACGTGATTTCGTGCACAGGGTCTGGGGCGCGCGTGTGCCGCCGGTGAACCCGCTCCCACTGTGATTGGACATAGCGGAAGCCAATCAGCGGGTCCAGCACACGCAATGTCTGCCAGGACCCCATGAGTGTTGACAGGAGAGGCAGAACGACAGTCTGCCTATGTAAACAAGGCAGACTGTCATTTTGTCAGAGAGGAAGATGGAGATCCTCATTTTCTGCCAAGCAGGAACACGGATCCCTGTCTTCCTCCTGATAAGCAACCCCTCACACAGTTAGAAAGCACTCCCTAGGGGCACACTTAACCCTTTGATCGCCCCTTGATGTTAACCCCTTCCCTGCCCATGTCATAAGTACAGTGAGAGGGCCAGATTCACAGTGGACTTACGACGGCGTATCTCCACGTATGCCGTCGTAAGTCCGAATGTGAGCCGTCGTATCTATGCGCCTGATTCTTAGAATCAGTTACGCATAGATTTGGCCAAGATACGAGCGGCGTAAGTCTCCTACGCCGTTGTATCTTGGGTGCATATTTACGCTGGCTGCAAGGGGCGCTTCCGTAGATTTACGCGTCGAATATGTAAATTAGAGGGAGCTGCGGTGGCTGAAACGCGATTGGCACTGCGCTGACAAGCCATTCACCTCTGCAGCTAGGGGTTCGGATCCCGGTCTCGGCTACATGTGAATTGAGTTTGGTGGTCTCAGCCCGGCTCCCGGTGGGTGTGCTATGCGAGGTAAGCCTGCGCTTAGTACGCCCACCCCCCTCCCACAAAAACCACCACACTTACACGCACTCGAAATTGGGTTAACATGCACGCACTTTGACCACGCGGTCTCTAAAAAGAGAGGCGAAGGACTAACGGGACTGGTTGAGCGGGCTAGATCCTCTCACTCCCTTATAGGGAGTCCCTCTGCCCTGTTGGGCTTCAAAGCGGAGCAGGTAGGGTGGCCAGTGTGGGAGGACCCCGCTGCTATATGAGGCGCAGCCAATGCAAAGTATGGACGTCGGCAAGCTTATCTTTTTACGTCGTTTACGTAAGTCGTACTTGAATGGGGCTGTGCGTAGGTTACATTCACTTCACAGGCATTGGGCCTGGCGTATCTTATGGAGTAAATTCGATGTGATACTGAGCATGCGCGCGCGTTCGCCGTACGATCGGCGATTCATTTGCATGGGGTCACGGCTCATTTTAATAAAACACGCCCACCTCTTCCACATTTGAATTAGGCGGGCTTACGCTGGCCGATTTACGCTACGCCGCCGCAACTTACGGAGCAAGTGCTTTGTGAATACTGCACTTGCCTGTCTAGTTGGACGTAACGTATCCTATTTACGCTACGCCGCCGCAACTTAAAGATACGCTCTCCTACGTGAATCTGGCCCAGAGTGCTTTTCTTTTTAGCCCTGATCACTATATTGGTGTCAATAAATAGATTTTTCACAGTTTTTATGACTGGATATGTTTTATAGCAGAAATTTAAAAATAGTTAAAAAAAAAAAGGTCAGAATTTTTTTGTTTATAGTGCAAAAAATAAAAACCGCAGAGGTGATCAAATACCACCCAAAGAAAGCTCTATTTGTGGGGGGAAAAAAAGGACATTGTATTTGGGTGACCACGAAATTGTCAGTTAAATTAGCACAGTACTGTATCGCAAAAAATGGCCTGGTCATGAAGGGGGGGCGGAGGGTGAAACCTTCTGGGGCTGAAGTGGTTAACTTATGCATTTATTTTCTTATTTCTTTAGTGAATTGACTTTAATGCTGTTTATACGTTATACCTCATGAGGTGATAGACAATTGACATTTTCATTATCTCATGAGATAATTGGAAAAAATCAGTCACCTGGATCAATTATCTCATGAGATATTCTTTAGTGAATTGAGCCCACTATCAGATGAACGGTCATGATCAGCTCTCGAAAGCTGTGTACTATTAGGCTCCATGCACACTGAAGCTGTTAAACTGCAGTTTATAGGCGTTTTGGCTTTTTTTTTAAAAGCCCATAAACTGAACTCTATGTTAGCCTATGTGCCCATGCCCAACTGGGCGTTTTTTAGTGTTAATGAGCTTTGGAGTTTATTGGCTTTTTTCTGAACGCCCGAAATTTGCGTTCAAAGTGCAGTTTTTCAGCGGGAAAAAAACGCTCAAAAACGCAAAACGCTCAAAAACGCTGGTGCCAGTAAAAAAAAAAAGATAAAAAAAATAAAAGCTACACTCAAAAACGCTGATTAAAGCTATTGCAAAAACGCTAAAAAACGTTGAAAGGCTCCCTGCAAAGCTACTGGCGTTTTTTTAATCAGTGTGCATGGAGCCTTAAACGATCATACAATCACTTTGTAAGTGGCTTTTTTCATCCGATTCTCTGATCGTGTGTACGGGCCACAAGAAGGCAGCTTCCTTGGCTGTGAGGGATTGGAGAGTTTAGTTGTGCTTTAAATTGGTGAGTTTGCCGACAATTAGGGTATTTTCAAAATAAATAGTTCTTCAGGAGAGAGAGAGAGAGACTTGTAAAGCGCAACACATGCAAACTGAATCACCTCTGGGCGCTGTAGCCATTTCATGGGTAAGGAACTCCTTGACCTCAGAAGAGATGGGTTTTAATCTTTCTCCTGAAGGCCAAGTGGTCCGACTCCAGTCGGATGGTGGTTGGTAGTGCATTCCACAGGCGAGGTCCCTGGACTGCAAATCTTCGTTCTCCTTTGGACTTGTATCTGGCCTTGGGTATCTGGAGGAGGTTTTGATTGGTGGATCGCAGAATGCGATTGGGGTTATGGGCAAGGCCTACAGATTTTTTGTTATAATAATTTCTAGAATTGCCCAGTCTCAAGAATATATTCAGCTGCAAACTGGACCTATTCTTATCCTGATCCCAGCAACCAATACTAAAAAACTATTTGCATTGTTTTATGCATTGTTTTATGCTCATTCTGTTCCTTCCCAAACGCCACCCTCCCACCTCATCCAGCCAGTAAAAGGAGCAGCACGTGCAGGTGAATTTTTTCACTGCACAGTTTCACAATTTCTCCACAACCTACAGGTTTGCCAGTATGACACGCCTTAGTCGCCGTTCACTAGTTTGAGAAATTTGCAACTGAAAATTGGTATATAATTGCTTATAAAAGCCTCATTGTAAGAACTGGCAACATTCCCAAATGTAAACTGACAAATGAAAACATACAAGAAAGTTTTGCATTGCAGTATATTTCTATGCAACAAAAATCATTAAAATGAAGCACCCACATAAGGACATTTGGCAATGGTTTGTTTACCAGAAGAATGAACAAAGCTTGCTGTGTCGCAATGGTTGAAAATGCTGAATTCTGTAGGCAAAAATAACTGCTGTCCCAAACAACCAGCCTGTACAAGAATAATAAGGACATTTGACTGGTTGCTATGGACAGTAACTGTTTGTAAATCACTGAAACATAAATAGACAGGACAAGAGACTTCACTATAAAACAACACACAAACACTCAGAGTTCAGATCCTGATTAAATTTATTGCAGAATAATTTACAGTTTGATTGTATTTAGAGAATTCCCTGGACTCAGTGTCTGATACAGAGACTTGGCCAGATAGGTGCAGATTTTTCTATATTATATATATATATATATATATATATATATATATATATATATATATATATATATATATATATATATATATATATTTATAAATATATATTTATATGTATATATTCAGCCAAAAATGAACAGACCCAAAAAGCTGGGATTGTATTTTTGTTCATAAAATATATACTTTAAGCTAGCACCACACAAGAAAAACACAAAGAATTAACAAGATTAGGCTCAATCAAGCCTTAAAACAGATAAAATATACTAAAAAGTAATTTTAAACAGCATATAGTGATAATAATACCCCCTTTCATCGTCAAAGATGCCTGCAGTGGTTTGCTGGCATCCTTCGTACAGAGTCAAACAAGTATATAGTGTCACTGAGTAAAAACATATAATTTGTAGATACAAAGAGCTAGCATATAGCCAAGTACAGAATGCACATATACCCAATAAACGGCATGTCCGATATGCTTTCCAGCAGCTGAGAGCTTTTCTTTATGGTATTTAAAATACATATATGTATAATCTTATTATTCTATACAAACTGGCATTCAATGGTAAGACTATATATATGGGCAATATGCCTTTTGTGTACTACAAAAAGGATGCACACAAGTCTGTATCTTGTCATTTGGTCACTTAACTCTTCAGTGGTAATAGGCCAGAACTAGGCTGGAGCGTAATCCCAATAAATATTAAAATCATTAAATTGTTTCTTGAGGAAAATAAATATCTTTGTAAAACCAAATCCTATACAGTTAAGCCAAAATGTGGCGTTCCTTACGTGAATTCAGGATTTCAAAAAGATTGCATCAATCGCGAATGGAGCATTTTCCCTTACCGGTAAAGCCTAGTAGTCTAGACTAGAGTAAAGTCTAGTAGCTCAGTCTTTAAATCTGAGCTACTATTGTCCTTGCCTTGTTGATTGCTTCTGTCTAGATAAAATCTTTCCGGCACAAGCCAAAATATGCATAAATGTAATTTTCCAAGCTAAAAATTCACCAAAGATACCAGGTCTAGGGTAATAATGGATATCCGGTTAAATGTTTTGCCTTTAACAGATATTAAATGCCTTTAATCAAGTATTTAGCAATTCTCAACCAAAAAAGAAAGTTTTAAGCATTCTAAAGTCTATAAAACAATCACTTTAGAAAAATAGAGCAGTTATTAAATGAAGATTTTGGTCTATCCGTCATTTTTCATAATGGTTACATTACCAGTCATCCCAAGTAATTTTCTAATTTTAAGATAGAAATACCACATATTAAAATATTTTTTAAGTAACACAATATATGATTTGTGCAATAAAAATTGATCTGATTGGCCATTGTTTTTATTGTATGTCATCCAATAATGTCCATTTTCTTTATAATTTTTCTTGAAGAAAACAGAAGAAAGCATAATAAAGTTTACAGAGGAACAACATATTTTGTATAGCTTTACAATAGTTGTTACAAAAAGACAAAAAGGTGATCTTATACTGATACAAAACAGAAAAGAAAAGGTAGGACAAATTTTAACATGCCATTGTATTTTCAAAAGACAAATGTAGATTTATTGCTTTAACATTCAGGTCTTTATGGCTGGATAACCTCTCAAATGTGGATAAAATTAACTATTTTTATAAGAAGATACATGAAATTTGTTTGCTTAATAATACAAATGGCGACAACAAGAAACGTGGAAGGTTGAACAATAGAATTACAATAACACTGGTAATACATCTCGGTGGCCTTTCAGGAGGGTGATTTATTTTATTCAGAAGGTGGAAACGTGAACAGAAAAAAAAAAGACAACATAGAAAAAAAAATGGTTACTAGCACAGAATATTGCCGAACACTGGTGATGTGTCTAAATGTGGAAGCTGGTTTATTAATTATACTTTAAACATCTTAGACACCTATGTCAACTAAAGACAATACTAAAGCTTTACCGACCTCCACAGAGTCAGTAGGGTTGATTTACTTAGGCTACTTTCACACTGAAGGCGTTTTTTCACTTAAAATAGCACCTCTAAAGCGCCTGAAAACCACCTCCCCATGCCACCCCAGTGTGAAAGCCTGAGTGCACCCTCACACTGGGGCGGTGCATTTGCGGGATGAGGAACAAAAACGTCCTGCAAGCAGCAGCTTTGGGGCGGTTTGGGAGCTCTGTATACAGAGCTCCCAAACCGCCCCTGCCCATTGGAATGCATGAGTGGCACTTCAGGAGTGCCGCAATACGGGTGGTTTTAGCCCATTCTAAAGCGCCTCTAAAATGATGGTAAAGTGCTGCTAAGACAAGTGGTGCTTTACAGCTACCGTGGCGTGGCCCCAGTGTAAAAGTAGCCTAACTGCATATAGACTGTTCAGTTTGTTGCAAGTGCTGTTGCACTCTGCAAGGGCATTTTCTCCAGAGCTTAGTAAATGAGGAGAAGCTCTGTTAACTTCCATCATCCAATCATGTGCAAGCAAAAATGCTGTCCCCCCCCCCTTGCATGTGATTGGGTATTCTTTGTAAGGTGAAGTATCACCTTACTAAGCTATGAAGGAAAAGCCCTTGCAAAGTGTGCAGTCTATTTGTCTTTAGCACATTAATCCTAGTATGTCCTACTAAAGATGTGACCACTAAAATTGCAAGAACATAACAAATCCAGATTTTTATTTAAATAAATAGCTTGAATGAACTTAAAAGGAACTTGAGATGCTTTGATAGTTAAGTGAATTGCTATGTAGCTTAGTGCAAAAACTTATGGCAATTCCATGCCAATAAAATTGCCACTTACTATGTACAGATGGCATCTCCAACTTTCTGCTGAGTGCCCCAAAATGTGAAGTGCTCTGGTACATAACCACTTTCCGTAGTCTGCCATAGATTATTGGGGCCACTCATTACAGTCACCTGTGGGCCGATGGCAGACATCTCATAGGTGTACTCTCAGGCTAAACTTTTTTGAAACCCCCTTTTTTTTATAGGTTTAGTTATATTAAATAAAGCTAATCATTTTAATAGACTGCATGCAGTCTACCGACAGTATGCATCTAAAATGTTTAAATACCCAGTTATTAATGTGACCCTTGCAAGTGATTGGCAAACAGTAGGGTTTAAGAGGATATGTCACAGATAGCGATCACGAGGTGACTGTAGTTTTCAAGGTTCTCAGAGTGCCCTACAGAGATTTAGACAAGATCTGTTGGCAACTGGAGGTGTCTGCTGTTTACAATAAATAGTTGTTTTATGGTTACAATTGCCAAATGTTAATTTTAAGCTAAAGCAGCGATGGATCAAGTGACTAATTTGGGGATTGCTCATTGAAGAGCTTGTCTAACTTCTATCAACCTTCCTTCACCTATTACTTATAGTTCATATATTGAGGAGTAGTGAATTCACCAGCTATTGAGTAAAATGTGTAAGTCAGCAGGTGTTTAAGTAGTTTGTGCATTTCTCGTGCCAATGGGTTCCCACGCAATTTACTATCTGGTAGAAAGTGTGCCTATAAGAACACATACTGTTAAATCTGCCAGGGTATGGAGACTATACATAACTAAAGATACCCAATGACAAGCGCTGTTTCAGATTAGGTGGTGATCCTCATATCTACGAGTGCCAACAATATAGGCAGACACCCCCAACCAACCTGAGTGATGGGGACTGACTGAACTTTTTCTCAGAATACTATTTTTCCCTACAAACAGGGCCGATCCGCCCTATAGGCTCACTATGCAAGCCGCTTAGGGCCCCGCAAAGCTGCGAAGGGCCCCCCAAATTACTAGAGGCCCCGCCTGGTGAGAAGACTTTTCCCCCTTCCGCCCCCTCACACCGCTGGCTGCATAGGAGAAGAGGTAAGAAGTCAGCACCCCCCGCTTCTCAATTTAATGTAAGATGTAATTTCCGACAGCAGAACACCCCCTCCCCCCGCTTCTCAACTTTCTTTAATGTGACATGTCACTGTCGCCAGCGCCCCCCGCTTCTCATTTTTAATGTGCCATGTCATTTTTCTTGGGGCCCCAGGGAGGTCAGGATCGGCACTGCCTACAAAGTGGCTACTTACACAGTCCCCAGTGAGATTAACATGTCAGACACCTCCAAAAAATCTAGCCATTGTCCAATTTCTATGGCTAAATCCATACACCTTTGAGGGACCCTTTATCCATATAATCTAGAAAAATAAAAAATAAAAAAAATAAAAAAAACACAAACAGAGCCTGTGCTCTGGGCAAGAGCATGCAAATCTGTATAGATCCATTGATAATAAAAGATCTGAACACTTTAGTACACTTTTCTACCTCCCCTTCCCCTGGAATTTTCTGTATACCTTTACACCAATTCTTTGCTGTATAGTTTGCCAGGTGCCAAAAGGGCTTTGGCTCAAAGCTGTAACCATGCATATGCACTGCGGCCTCCATTGCCTTCAATAGAAAGCCGACCCACAGCCTGACAGATAAGCGCTCTATTAATAGGATTTGGAGGCGTTGACACACTGAGGGGTTGATTTACTAAAACTGGAGAATGCAAAATCTGGTGCAGCTCTGCATGGTAGCCAATCAGATTCTAACTCAAGCTTGTTCAATTAAGCTTTGCCAAAAAACTAAAAGCCGTTTTCTATGCACAGTTGCGCCAGAATTTGCACTCTCCAGTTTTAGTAAATCAACCCCACTCTGTAGATTTTGGCCAAGACTGTGTTGTACCAGACAAGCTAAACAGTGAGCATCTAAAGGAAAGCAGAACAATAGGTAAGCATAACCTATGATGGAATTGCAGGGGCACGGAAAGACAAAAGAAGACAAGCGCATTAAAAGTAAAAGTATCTCTTAAAACACGCTTAATAGCTCAACAGTTTATAATTAAACAGAATACAGCAAATGAAGGAATTACCAATTCATACTAAAAAGAGCACCTGCAACAACTGAAGTACCAAAATGATTTCTATTTTTTTTTTAAAAGGTTTATTTGTTTCATTTAACGTCTGAATCAAAGCAAGTAACAACCAATTCTATATATTTACACAAGAGACATTGGCAGAGATCACCTATCGGTGAACATGATGAAAAGAATAGTAGTCAATACATAAAACAGCCACTTAATCCAGTAGTACCATGGATTGCAGACTGCAGTAAGGAAAAACACTGTATATTACTAGGGTCCCCCCAACTTCTCCTTAAGTTCAGTTTTATAGGTGTACTTTTGTGTTTAGCTAACATGAACATTTGTCTGCAAAAAAAAAAAGGGGGGGGGGGGGCTGAATTTGTGAAGACTGCCAGGACATAACACTAAACTAGACTAGACAATGTCCAGAGTAAAGCGATCAGTGGTCTAACAAAGGATACATGACATTTTTCCCTTTGCTGAAAGTTAAATTGCAGGATTCTATGACTGCCCCCTTTCTGGCAGCATCTCCAATGTGACAGCCTAACGAGATGGATGAGTAATTCCCTGAGGGAGCAAGGTATATTTATATATTTTACAGATTCTATATACATATTGCACATTAGAAGGAGTGGGGGGAAAGTGCAAACCAAAAGGGTAATTATTACACAATTACAGAAAGATTCCTGGAATGTTCTAAAGCAATTACAATTCTTAAACAAAAAAAACAAACAAAAAAAAACATAGAATATGCTTAATGAACATGCAGCAGCTTATATTAAGGATGAGAATTCTAAAAACCTCTGAATGGATGGGTTACTGTGTGCAGCTACACACCCCAGATCAGAAACAATTTACCGGCAAGGAATTAAACCCCAAAACATATTCTGGGTCTGCCAATAGCCACTAGATTTGCAAGAAAGAAAAAAAAGAAAAAAGGAGGTACAAATCCATCAACCTTTAAGCCTCATAGACATGATAAAATCAGACGAATGATCGTCTGTTTTTTTGTTGCATGCTAGTCTCCATATCGAAAATAAAGAGGCCAAGTTACGAAAATTACGAGTCATGTAAATTCTCGTACGACAGAATACAACTTCGGGAGTGATGCAATATATTTTCGGGTTTGTCTCTTCGGATAATTTTGGATGAAAGCTGTGTACCAATCAGATTATCGTATGATCACTTTGAAAGGGGTATTTTTTTGTACGATTTTCTGATCGTGTGCAGTAGACTTTAAAGTCCTCTGACCATAAACAAGGTGGGGCCTTTCCTTCATTATTGGGTTGTAAATTATTTTTGGGATTTTGATGACCAAAATCAAACACGAGTTGCTTACATGCAAAATGTGTTTGAACTTGCACATTCATATGTATCATACTTTTGCTATAATCTGTTACAGAAGTGGGCACACAGTGAAGGGGCTGGGGGGGAAAAAAACATAACCTCTTAACTAATGATCAATGTCGAATGTCAGTGATCACTTGAAAAAAATAAATGTTACCTAAATAATACTTTGTAGTGAAAATTTGAAGCTTTCTGACTCGTAAAGGAAAAAGGAGGAGAAGGCACAGTGTAGCACCACTTCTCAAAGCCACCTCCTCCGTTCCACTACTACCTCTTTGCAGTAGTAGTAATACATTTGGGGACGTGGTGATCAGAACATATAATACTCGCAATAAAATGGTAGGAAAAAAGGACAGTTTTCTCATAATGAAGAAGCCCTAAACTTCTCCATATGTACTGTATTTGCTAGCGTATAAGGCCCCGTACACACGACCGAGGAACTCGACGTGCCAAACACATCGAGTTCCTCGTCGAGTTCAGTGTGGAAGCCGCCGAGGAACTCGGCGGGCCGACTTTTGCCATTGAACAACGAGGAAATAGAGAACATGTTCTCTATTTCCTCGCCGAGGTCCTCGTCTGCTTCCTCGGCCGAAAGTGTACACACGGCCGGGTTTCTCGGCAGAATTCAGCTCTGAACCGAGTTTCTGGCTGAATTCTGCCGAGAAACTCGGTCGTGTGTACGGGGCCTCAGACTACCTTTTACTCTTAAAAAAACTGGCCAAAAAGCAGGGGTCATCATAGGCCTCGTACACACGACCGAGTTTCTCTGCAAAAACCAGCAAGAAACCGGTCGTGTGTAAATTTTCGTCGAGGAAACTCTCGAGAAACTAGACGAGTCAAAAAGAGAGCAAGTTCTCTATTTCCTCAACGGGAATGGAGAAACTTGCCTCGTCGAGTTCCTCGACAGCCTAACAAGGAACTCGACGAGGAAAACGATGTGTTTCGCCCGTTGATTCCTCGGTCGTGTGTACGAGGCTTTATACTCCCGGTCAGATGCTCGGATACATATAGTATATACCGCTTAGCCAATCCCGGTGAACGATGTATTCAAATGAATACAGTCCCTGCTCGGATTGGAGTATCAACCTCTGCCAATCCGAGCAGGCTACATACAGTAAGCCTGCTCAGATTGGCTTTGAGAGTCAGAGAGGCACGGGCTGATGATGTTACAGCCTCTGCCAATCCAAGCAGGCTTTGTATTCATTAATAGAATACGTCGCTCGCCGTAATTGGTTCCAGCTCCAGCAAGATGGAAGAAGAATATGGCTCCAGAAGGAAGAAATATGAAGCGTCAGAAGCCTCGGAAGGGGGGGTCGTCTTATACGGTGAGTACAGGCAAAAAATCTTTAAAAAAAATGTAAAATTAGGGGGTCGTCTTATACGCCCGGTCGCCTTATACACCGGCAAATATGGTCAAAGCACAAGCCGGTATATTTAGATCTATTGTCCATTTATAAACATCCCGATTAGGTTTTAAGTTTTCTTCTTCAAGCAGGGTTGAAAAAGAAAGAACAAAAAAAAAAGTATATTTCCAAAATGAAAACACCTTCTATAGTTAATGGCCTATCCTTTCACTGCTGCATATTCATCCTTGCATTACAACCTAGAAAAAACTCTGCAACTTTACAATGTCTGTATACAACTAAGATATTTGGGCTATGGCACATTTAGGAAAATGAAATACTTTTTTTTTTTGCATTTTTGTTTTTTTTTACCAGAGACAGAGTTCTTGAAAATACAAAGCTTACCTTTGATTTTTTTTTGAATCCTTATAAAATTTGTACAATAATCGTTTTGTTTGTAACATTATTTTTTTCACATTACAAAAATCTGTTTTATCATTGTGACCACGAAACAAATCACATTTTTTTATTGCAGGAATAGTTCAAGTGCCTTTAAATATTTATATAAGGGATAAAAAAATATACTTTTTTTTTAATTATTATGCTTTTTTAAAGTGGTCCAAACATTGTATTAAATATTGTAATTATATCCATTACCCACTTTAATTATTATTATTAACACTTAAAGCAGCCAAAAACATACACACAAACACACACCTGTAATATTTGATTGAACATAGCTATTTGGGATTGTACAACAAAGCAATCAACACAAATGCCATTTATATATATATTTGTTTTGTGTCATTGTGTCACCAAGTGAAATAAATTCCAAATGAACATCTTTTATTATCAGTTCTGTAATATATGTGTCTAGCAAAGGTGGAAGCTGTAGCTATATAGCTCCACTGGGACCTGAGAACCAGGGCTCTATACATTTCTACAAAAGCCACTATTTGAGGCTATTTTTAACACTGTGACGGAAATACAACTTTTATTCATAGCCAGCTTTAGCAAAGTGCAACTGGTCGTGCCCCATCCTACAGTGGGCAACAGCACCTAGATATTCAGCTTATTATAATATATACAGTAGACACTGGGTGCTACCATTCATACATTCAGAATAGGCACCTACACCCTAACTAAGCCTCTTCCTCTCCCCCATTCTATTGTCTTGTAAAACACTAAAATATTCATGGAGGGGTTAGATAGGTACAAGAAAAATGCAATGCAAATAACATACTTTCAGTTTCAAAGCTTTAAATGGCAGAACCAACAATAGATGGGCACCATGGAACACATGAGTAAGGTTTACTAAAGCTGGAGAGTGCAAAATCTGGTGCAGCTCTGCATAGTAACCAATCAGCTTCCAGATTTAAATTATTTTTTTTTATCAATGCTTAACTACTTGCAGACTAGGCCTTTTTCTGACATTTGCTGCTTACAAGTTAAAATCAGTATTTTGTTGCTAGAAAATTACCCCCAAACATTAAATATTATATATATATATATATATATATATATATATATATATATATATATATATATATACATACCCCACTTTGAAAGAAAACAATGAGGTTTATTTACTAAAGCTGGAAAATGCAAAATCAGGCTCACTTCTACATAGAAACCAATGAGCTTCTAACCCCAGCTTGTTCAATTAAGCCTGGTAATAAAACCTGAAAGCGCATTGGTTTCTATGCAGAAGTGAGCCTGATTTTGCACTTTCCAGCTTTAGTAAATAAACCCCATTGTGTACTTAAAAGTGGGGTATGCCTGTATTTAGCAGAGACCCTAGAGAAAAAATACACTTTAACCACTTCCTGACAGCCGCACGCACTTATACGTCGACAGAATGGCACTCCTGGGCACAGGGATGTGTATATATACGTCCCCTTTAAGGAAGCGGCATTGTGGACGAGCGCACGCCCACCGCATGTGAGCCTGACCGCGGGTCCCGCGGACTCGATCGCCGCGGGGGTACCCGCGATCGTATTACGGTGAGGAAGAACGGTGAGATGCTGATGTAAACATTGGGCATCTCCCCGCTCTGCCTAGTAACAATGACACTAATCACCGCTTCCTGTAATCGCAAGCGGTGATCACTGTCTTGTCATCCCATCCCATCCCCCCTACAGTAAGAATCACTCCCTAGGGCACACTTAATAACCCCTACAGCGCCACCTAGTGGTTAACCCCTTCACTGCCAGTGTCAGTTTCACAGTAAACAGTGCATTTTTATAGCGCTGATCACTGTAAAAATTACAATGGCCCCAAAAATGTGTCAAAAGTGTCCGATATAAAGTCGCAGTCACGATAAAAATCGTAGATACTTGTAAAAAAAAAATTATAAAAATGCCATAAAACTATCCCCTATTTTGTAGACGCTATAACTTTTGTGCAAAATGAAACTATAAACGCTTATTGCAATTTTTTTACCAAAAATATGTAAAAGAACACATATTGGCCTAAACTGAGGAAAAAAAATGTTTGTTTTTATATATTTGGTGATCAAATACCACCAAAAGAAACCTATATTTGTGGGGGAAAAATTACGTCAATTTTGTTTGGGAGCCACGTCGCACGACCGCGCAATTGCCAGTTAAAGCGACGCAGTGCCGAATCGCAAAAAAGTGGCCCGGTCTTTGATCAGCAACATGGTCCGGGGCTTAAGTGGTTAATTAAAAAAAAAAAAAAAATGATCAGTAAAGTTAGCCCATTTTTTTTTGTAGAATGTGAAAAGATGTTACGCTCAGTAAATTGATACTTTAAAATTGTGCACACTCGTGGAATAGTGACAAACTACGATACTTAAAAATAGGCGACGCTTTCAATTTTTTTTTTTTTTACTTACAGGTTACCTGTTTAATGTAAGGCCCCGTACACATGGTCGGTTTGGTCCGATGAGAATGACCCAAAGTTCATTTTCATCGGACCAAACTGACCGTGTGTATAGGCTATCGGTCTGTTTTCCTTCAGTCCAAAATTTTAAAACATGCTTCAAAACCGAACCGATGGACCGCTGCC
Organism: Rana temporaria; assembly: GCF_905171775.1. Classification (NCBI taxonomy): domain Eukaryota; kingdom Metazoa; phylum Chordata; class Amphibia; order Anura; family Ranidae; genus Rana; species Rana temporaria. The sequence continues at coordinate 92,209,162 of NC_053491.1, read as the reverse complement.
CCATCGGACCAAACCGATGGTTAGTACAGAAAAGCATCGGTTCAAAACCCGCGCATGCTCAGAATCAAGTCGACGCATGCTTGGAAGCATTGAACTTCATTTTTTCAGCACGTTGTGTGTTTTACGTCACCGCGTTCTGACCCGATCGGATTTTTAACTAATGGTGTGTACACATATCAGACCATCAGGCCACTTCAGCGGTGAACGGATGAAAACGGTCCGTCGGACCATTCTCATCGGTTTTGTCCGACCGTGTGTACGGGGCCTCAGACCTCCCTACACACGACCGAGTTTCTCGGCAGAATTCAGCCAGAAACTCGATCGGAGCTGGATTCTGCCGAGAAACTCAGTGGTGTGTACACTTTTCACCGAGGAAGCGGACGAGGAACTCGTCGGGCCAAATAGAGAACATGTTCTCTATTTCCTCGTTGTTCAATGAGGAAAGTTGGCCAGCCGAGATCCTCGGCGGCTTTAACACAGAACTCGACGAGGAACTCGATGTGTTTGGCACGTCGAGTTCCTCGGACGTGTGTACGGGGCCTGAAGCCTCGTACACACGGCCGAGGAACTCGACGTGCCAAACACATCGAGTTCCTCGGCCAGTTCAGCCCTGAAGCCGCCGAGGAGCTCGGCGGGACGAGAGCTCCCATAGAACAACGAGGAAATAGAGAACATGTTCTCTATTTCCTCGCCGAGCTCCTCGTCGGCTTCCTCGGCCGAAAGTGTACACACGGCCGGGTTTCTCGGCAGAATTCAGCCAGAAACTCGGTCGGAAGCTGAATTCTGCCGAGGAAACTGGTCGTGTGTACGGGGCCTTAGAGTTTGATCACTTTTATTGCAGTCACAAGGAATGTAAACATCCCTTGTGACAGTAATAGGCAGTGACAGGTACTCTTTATGGAGGGATCTGGGGTCTATAAGACCCCAAACCCCTCCTCTGCAAATAAAAGAATTTTAAAATGCCAAGTTTGGAGTTTTTGAATATATTTAAAGTTTTAAAACTGGCACCTTTAAGACTCCAGTAAACCAGAAGTGATGTTACTGCCGGGTTACTGCATCAGGGACCCGATCAAAGCTGATTCTGGCTTTGTTCGGGGTCTCAGGCCAACCGGCGGATGTGCATTACGCCGGTACAACCACTTGAAGCAGGTCTATGATTTTTGCGGCACATGCTTAATTGAACAAGCTGAAGTTAGAAGCTGATTTGCTCCAATGCAGAGCTGCACCAGATTTTGCACTCTCCGGTTTTAGTAAATCAACCCCTGAGTGTTTTAGAAGTACTGAATTTGCCCTGCGGAAGGGAAGGAGATTTGCTCAGAGACGGTCTTGCCGACGGTCTTGTAGCCTATTCCATCCCTGACAACCTTGGACAGCTCTTTGGTCTTGGCCATGGTGGAGAGATTAGAATCGGATTAATTGCATGCTTCTGTGAACAGGTGTTTTTTATACAGGCAACACACAGGGATTAAGAGCACTGCCTTTAGAGAGTGCTCCTAATCTCAGCTTGTTACCTGTATAGAAGACACCTGGGAGCCAGAAATCTTGCCGATTGATAGGGGATCAAATACTTATTTCACTCATTAGAATGCAAATCAATGTATAACTTTTTTTAAATGCATTTTTTTTCTATATTTTTGTTATTCTGTTCCTCACTGTTAAAATAAACCTACCATTAAAATTATAGACGAATAATTTCTTTGTCAGTGGGCAAACATACAAAATCAGCAGGGGATCAAATACTTTTTTCCTTCATTGTAGCTATACCTGCAAAAGGGGCCAGCCTTAAGTCATCTAGCAGGACTTCATTTTCTGACTAAAGTTCAACTTTAAGCTTTGACAAAAAAAAAACCTGGAAGCAGATTACCAATGCAGAGCTGTACCAAATGTGGAAGCTCTAGTTTTAGTAAATCAACCCAATTATCGGACAACCCTTATGCCGCGTACACACGATCTGAATTTCCGATGACAAATATTCGATGGGAGCTTGTTGTCGGAAATTCCGACCGTGTGTAGGCTCCATCAGACTTTTGCCGTCGGAATTTCAGATCGTGTGTACGCGGCATAAGGGTTGTCCGACAATTGGGTTGATTTACTAAAACTAGAGCTTCCACATTTTGTTGTCGGAATGTCCGATCGTGTGTACGCGGCCTTAGAAGAAGCAGCAGAGCACAGAGCAATTTTTCAACACACCACCTGCCAGAAAGTGGAGCATGCCTCTTCTTTTTCAGGCCTCGTACACACGACCGAGTTTCTCGGCAAAAACCAGCAAGAAACTTGCTGGGATTTTCTTTTTTGCCGAGGAAACCGGTCGTGTGTACATTTTTCGACAATAAAAACTGTCGAGGATCCCATCGAGCCAAAAAGAGAGCATGTCTTCTTTTTCCTCGACGGGAATGGAGAAACTTGCCTTGTTGAGTTCCTCGAAAGCCTAACAAGGAACTCGACGAGGAAAACGATGTGTTTCGCCCGTCGAGTTTCTCGGTCGTGTGTACGAGGCTTTAGAGTACTTTCAGATTTGTTTCTCTGAGTAAGTGACAAGGTCGCTTTAATATTCTTTCAGCTGAAATTTTAGATAACATATTTTTGTTGCAGTATAATGATGTAAGAGCCTCCTGAATATGGATTTCAAAGAAAAGGGAACATACAAGAAAATGTATTTTGTGACAGAGAAAGACCTGATCTAATAAAAGAGTATGATGCGGTAAGACACCTGGTGACACAATGTGACAAATAGGACAATGGCGAATGTGCTTTGTCTATTCCGCTGCAGTACGCCACACACCAATTACTCTTGTATGCCTCCAAACAAGTACGACCGCTCTCCGTTCTCATTGACGCAGGAGTTATTTCAACCCCATTCAGTACCAGATTTATGGGAACGGTTAAGCAACTACCTGGACCAGCATCCCCCCCCCCGACTCTCACAAAAAACAGCAGCAGCAACCACCCCAACACCCTCTTAATAATCTATTGCTTTTACACTAAGTCGCAAATTCCTGATGTGTACATCAAAATACATTAAAAAAAAAACAAACATAAAACACATTTCACTAAACAAATGGAAAAAGAGCAGTAGGAATTAATAAAAAGGTGCAAAAAAAGAAAAAAAAGTGCCACACGCAAACAGACCAGAATAAGTCTACAGCTGGGCCCTACGCTTTAAACAATATCTCTGTAGCCATATAAAGGTTCATGCCCACGTACCCTGTAATACATATATATTTATATATAAATATTATTTTGCTTGTATTGCTAGAGACATTAGAAGTCTCATGGTTAAAATGCAGGCGTGGTTCTTTCTCACCAGCCTGCTCTGCAGTTGGTCCTTAAATTCTCTCCTTTACCTCTTGTAAACAATAACCCTGGGCGGGTGAGAGGTCAAGGACAAATGTCTGTGCATGTCACCACTCTCCTCCTGCACCCAGGTTTGCGTAAAGTGTCTTGGTTCCTCTATCCCATGTATAAATGCACACGTGTGTGCGCGGCTGGATTCTTATGAAGCAGTTGCTTGTTCCAGGTATGAACAGTAAACGGGCTGTTCTATCCCTCCAGTTGCATGGCTGGCTCATATTCAGAGGTAAAGAGTTCCTTGTAGAGGGGAGGGAAGTGGTGTCTCACAATGTCTGGATATATTGCTTTAAACGCCATGAGTTTCTCCGTGTGACGACTGCACAACGCACGTAGCGTGGAGACTTTGCATATTAACTGAAATATAAGAAACAAGCACTTTCATTATAAAGTAAAAAACACAAATACAGAGACACAAACATGGATAGTCCCAGTGACTGTTCAAGTAGCTACATATGACCCTATATAGCAATGTTTCTCAACTCCAGTCCTCAAGGAACCCCAACAGGTCATGTTTCCAGGATTTCCCTCAGATGAAACGGCTGTGGTAATTACTAAGGCAGTGAAACTGATCAAATCACCTGTGCAAAATAATGGAAAGTCTGAAAACATGACCTGTTGGGGCACCTTCAGGACTGGAGTTGAGAAACCTGGCTATATAAAACTAGCTAATGTGCATATATGTATGGCCTGGTTATATGACAAACCTGCCAAACTGATCAACTCTATTAAAGGAAACCTGTCATGATAGCAATATGGGAGCTGCTATTCTATATGGCTGTTTGTAGACTTCAGACCCTCTCAGCTTCTAGTGTATGGTCATGGGTTGCTTTACATCCTTTTCCAAAACCATGGCCATTATTATATAGAGTTGGCCCCTTCTTTGTGGCTATAACAGCCTCCACTCTTTTGTGGGGGGGGGTCTTTGCATAAAAATTTGCAGCTTGTGCATGAAACGTGCCTATTTAGCTAAAGTAGCATTTGCGATGTTAGGGACTGAGGTTGGACTAAAAGACCTGACTCACAGTGGCCATTACAATTCATCATAATGACGTTTAGTTGGGCTGAGGCCTCTGTGCAAGCCACTTCACAACTACCGCATCACACTATGGTGTTGACTTAATAAAACTAGAGTGCAAAATCTGCACAGAAACCAAGCAGCTTCCAGCACTGCTAGGTGGCACTGATGAGGCACTGATTAGCACCACTGGTGGGCATTGATAGGTGGTACTCGTGGGCATTGATAGGTGCCAATGTTTTGAACTGGTGGGCACTGGCAGGAGGCACTGATTTGTGGCACTGTCAGGGGTTACTGGTGGGCACTGATGAGGCTGATGTGCCTTTTCCACTTGGGACTGATGTCCCTTGCACAAAGGCCGATGATCGGCTTTTTTTTCCCCTCACCCTGTCAGCGTGAGGAAAAAAAAAACGATTACAGAGCCTCTGTTTACATCACGTGATCAGCTGTGATTTTCCCAAAAAGGCTACATTTAAGGCATGACGTGAATAGATAACAGTTGCTTGTGAACTCAACTGAACTGTCAAGCCATCAAATAGCTGGTGTCATAACTAACCTAACAAGGCAGCTTCCTTGACTGTAAAGGATAGGAAGATTTAATTCCACTTTACCTTTCGAGCTTATTCAATAAAAAAAAATTCAGAGGTCCAAAGTGCGGCGATTAGAGGACACCAGAGGCGGCCCGTCCATTAAGGGCGCACGGGTGCCGCCCCCCCCTATATGTATCATGGATAGATTCATGTATAGCTTAAATCTATCCTTGGCTGCTGCGGCCACCCCCTAATCAGGCATCTGGCCCCTTTTAGAACGGTGGGCGCCTGAATTACAGCGGCAGGGGTGTTTTTTTGCAGCACCTGATAAGAGCCATATGCTTCAAAATATAGTGGACTCAGAGCGCAGAGCATTGCTCTTGGAGCCCATCCAGGTGTGTTAGAAAAGCGAATATTCATTTTGATTTTGAACACTGAACCGCTTCTCCGCTAATCAGTTAGCACGGGTCTAATAACCATCACCTAATTGGCTGAAATGGTGGCTGTATTTGATGGGCACAGTGGCTGCAATTGATGTTTCTTTTATTAGTATTTTTTTCAGTTTGTCTGCACCCCCCAAAAATAATTGGCGCACCAGCCACCAGTGCAGTACCCGCACTCCTGTCCCAGTCTGATTTAAATAATGTGAATTCTGTTCAGTTGCTATGGGTTGCTGTGTTTACTGAATAAGCCTGCTGAAGGATGTGGCCTTACCTTGGTTAGAATTCCATCATCACGATGGTTCTTTTGAAGAACATGCTGCAGTGTGAGCTGGATTTTCTGCTGGAGTTTCTCAATCTTCAGTTTCTCCTGTAGCCATGACCGATCTTAGAAAAGCGAGATCATAAAAAAAATTATTATTTGGCATAGAGTATGGACTAAGATGTACCACTGCCCAGCCCTCGGCCATAGGGCAATGCAACACTTCAATGTGCTTGAACATTCATTCTCTGTAATGTCCATTTGTATGGATTTATTTTACTTGTCACAGTAGGATTAGAGGTGTTAGCACAGACAAAATAAATAGCTGTGACCAAAGACGAGTGCTGCAATTTCGAGAGTTAGTACACGTTTGGAAATTCCGACAAGAAAAGTCTGAGGGTGTGCTTTTGGTTGGAAATTCTGACCGTGTGTATGCTTCATCACACTTTTGCTGTTGAAATTTCCGCCAACAAAAGATTGAGAGCAGGTTCTCTATTTTTCAGACGGAAAATGTTCCTATCGGAAAATCTGCTCATCTGTATGCAATTCCAACACACAAAAAAACACGCATGCTCAGAATCAAGCAGAAGAGCCGAACTGCCTATTGAACTTCGTCGATCTCGGCTCCTTGTACGTGTTGTATGACACCGCGTTCTTGACGGTCGGAATTTCCGACAAGATTTGTATGACCGTGTGTATGCAACACAAGTTTGAGCCAACATTCCGTCAGAAAAAATCCACGGTTTTCTTGTCGGAATTTCCGATCGTGTGAAAGCGGCATAAGAAGCCAAAGCTTTTTTTGGTCATACTTCTCTTATAGGTCACAGGGGTGCACATATTTCTACTCTCCTGTGACCCAGGCTATCGGCCACCATTAGCTGACATCACAGAGCCACTCTAGGCTCTGGAAGAATCCCAACCATATTGTCAGGATCCACCCAGCTGCCTGGTTGACAGCCAGCACTGGCTCTCAGCGCATTGCTGAGCACAGAGGCGTGTATATATGTTTGCTTTTGTGTTGACCTCCCAAACTTCTCCTATAAAGCTTGTAAATACAGAAGTCAAGCCCCTCTTGATGCTCTATATATTGCATAAGTTCACTAGAGGCACAAGTTAAAAAGCAAAGATTTCTGTACATCAATTATACATCAGCAAGGAGCTGGGTAGACAGATTCTCCATGGCTTACCAAGATTACCAACAATATTAAAGCATCAAGGCACAGACACATTGGGGCTGATTTACTAAAACTGTAGAGCACAAAATCTGGTGCAGATGTGCCTGGTAGCCAATCAGCTTCTAACTTCAGCTTGTTAAATTAAGCTTTGACAAAAAAAAGCCTGGAATGTAAAAAAGGTTTCTATGCAGAGCTGCAACAGAGTTTGTACTCTCCAGTTTTAGTAAATCAACCCCAGAATGTTTCTCAGGTCTGATACAAGGAACTATTTTCCATGTCAGTAGCCCTCTCAGCTTTAGCCCTGGTTCACACTGGGCTGCGGGAGTGAAGCCGTGCGAGTTCAGCTGAACTCGCACGATTTCACTCCCACTGGCAGTCCCGATTTCGGCCGCGATTTAAGGTTTCTGCACAGATGTCAATGTAAATTGCGGCCCGAAATCGCAAAAAGTAGTACAGGAACTACTTTTTGAAATCGGTGCAGCGCCGCAGATGCGGCGTCGCACCGATTAGGACGGTGTCATTGCCGGCAAATGCCGCCGATTTGAGATGCGATTTCACAAGTGAAATCGCATCTCAAATCAAACCAAATCGTACCCAGTGTGAACCTGGGCTTAGAGACTTTGGCATGAATGTTAACAGGTGATACCATGACATTGCGAAAGACAGAAAACAATTCACTCAGACCTAAATTTGCAGCCAACAATTTACACATCTGAATTTAAAGTGACACCGAACTGTGGTTTTAAAAAAAATGTATTTTATTCATGTATGTATTCTTAACTCAAAAAAGTCCCTTCTATTGCTCTCAGCCTCCTCCAAATCTCCAAAATGTTAATTCTCCATGGCCCCAATGCACTGTATGTAAGAACATAGCCACCCTTCCCTTGCAGTGCATATGACCACAATGTGCACTGCCCATTTCAAACAGAAGCAAGGGGAGGAAAAATTAGAGGTTTGGGAGCTCACAAAAGAGGTTACAAGAAAGGCAGAAAAATACAGTAAAGCCTCGTACACGCGGTCGGACATCCGTCAAACTTTCCCTTGGATTGTTGTCCGAAATGAGTTGTCCGGTCACACCCATAGCATACACAAGCTCGGACTTTTCTGCAAACTTTTCTAAAACTTTCCCATCACGTGTCCTTTCTGCTCTTTATCGCCACCCTTTGGTTAACTTCTGCTATTGTTGGTTGATTTTAACATTGGTTCTGGGCATGCGTGTTTGTACTTCGGACAAAAGTCCGATGGCTTTTCTGTACACACGGTCGGACTAGGCACCATCGGACTTTTGTTGTCGTAAAGTTTGTCTGTTTGCAGACCAAACTTTTTGTCCGACGAAACCCGAAAAAGTTGGTGTGATGGAGCGTACACACGGTCGGACAAATGTGAAAACTTGCAGATTTTGAAGTTTGTTGGACGAAAGTCCGACCGTGTGTACAGGCCTTTAGAAACCATTTTATGAAAAATAGACTACAGGGCCAATAAAGGGGTTGTAAAGTTTTTTTTTTCTAAATTGGTTCCTTAAAGCTAGTGCATTGTTGGTTAACTTACCTTTACCTTCGATTTCCCTTCTAAATGTTTTTTTTCTTTGTCTGAATTTCTCACTTCCTGTTTCTCCTCAGTAAGCTTGCCCCCCATCATCCGAGCCGTTCTGGCTGGGGGTTAGTCAGCCAGAACAGCTTACTGAGGAGGAACAGGAAGTGAGAAATTCAGACAAAGAAAACAAAGAGAAAAAACATTTAGAAGGGAATTTGAAGGAAAAGGCAATGCACTAGCTTAAAAGGAACCTATTTAGAGAATAGAAAATGAACAACCCCTTTACGCAGTGGATTTTCTTTGAAAAACAATGATATCCCTTTGTTGTCAAGTTAGCCCTATTCCTGTCCATTTTATGTGCACTTTTATGAATATCCTTACCTCCTGACATGAGCACAAAGGCAGAAAACAGAGCGATCTCATCCTCCGTCAAATGCAGAGAACACAAGCTTTTACCAAACTCGAATACGAAGCTCATTAAATCTTCACAACCTAAAAAGAGAGAGACAATAATAAACACAAAGCCACATGAACAAAACAAATCAATATACCAAACAGGGTTACACTTCTAATTTAGGCTGTGAAAAGGTTTAGTATATGTAAACCCTTACAGTAGACTTCTCTTATTTGCTCACTTAACGATCTGTTAAATAGTTCATTAAAGTCGTTATTATATCGTTTTTTTTAAAGTTTTTTTAAATCTGTTGATTGAGCCGATAAAATCCTGATTTCTTGGACTTTCCTGACTAACTACTTCTGTACCGGGCAATAACATTTCTTTGCTAGAAAATTACTTTGAACCCCCAAACATTCTATATGTTTTCTTACATTTTCTTTTAGCAGAGGTCCTATTGAATACAATTTTTTTTTAGCAGTTTTTTTATGTCACATGGTATTTGCGCAGCGGTTTATTAAATGCAATTTTTTGGGAAAAAGAAAGAAAATACACTTTAATGAATTATTTTGCACACAAACATAATAGAATGCCCAATTTTTTTATAAAATGTAAAAGATTATGTTACGAGTAAATAGATACCCAACATGTCACACTTAAATATTGTGTATGCCATAGAATGGCGCCAAACTACAGTACTTAAAAGTCTCCTATAGGTGACGCTTTAAATATTTTTACAGGTTACCAGTTTAGAGTTACAGAGGGAGTCTGGCACTAGAATTGTTGCTCTCACTCTGATGTTTGTGAAGATACCTCACATGTGTGGTGCGATCACCATTTACATATGCGTGCTTTAAATTATTTATATGGTATTTCCCTAACCACTCGACCCCATTTTATGTATCCTGGGATAGGTTGATTACAATACATTGGACGCAAAGTTAATTGTTGCAGTTTAAAGATCTATTTTTATTGCACAAAAACAGGTTGCTTCACGATGGGTATCCTCTACTTTGCCATCAATAGATGAGTGGAAATTTAGAAGTGAATATGTTTTGTTTGAGAAACATACGTACCTCTCCCACAATGCTCTACATACGTTTGCTGCAATATGGTCTATTTGGATAGATGCGATGGGCCTGTCTGTTACTCTTTGTTGAGAATGCTGTTCTTATTGTTACTTGTGGGATATTTTTTAGTTTGCCAAGTATGATAGAGAGGTACAGGTGATCTATTGATATATATATTTGATGGCAACTTGTGGGCTTAGAGCCGGTTCACACAGGGGCGACTCGTCAGACGACTCAGCCACCTGACAAGTAGCACTCCGTTCTGTTCAATGGAACCGTTCTAATAGGAGCGACTCAAGTCGCTCCGACTTAGAAAAAGGTTCTTGTACGACTTTGGGGGCGACTTGCATTGACTTCAATACAGAAGTCATTTTGCAAGTTGCCTCTGAAGTCGTCCTGAGATCGCCTTGCCGAGTCGCCCCCAAAGTCATGCCGCCCCAGTGTGAACCGGGCCTCAGTGCTGTATTTTTTTGTTGCTACTTGTTTTAAAAAACAATTCTTCTATTTATAGTTCTTTTATTCTGTGCAACAGTTTGGCTCTGTTATTCTGTACTTGTTAAGGCTAAAATCACATTTTATAGAAAGATTTTTTCTTATTTATGACTCTGTGCTTTGACACAGCTTGCAGTCCTCTCAAGGTCTTCTGCTTGATCTGCTCCACTCCAGGGGCTGGCCTTTTCCCTAGTGTAGGTTCCTGTACACTTTTCTCCCCATAGCCCAAAACAGATGCGATGGCAATGTAAGGTAATGTATATTTTTTATTTTTATTTACTTTAACCCCCCCCCTTTTTTTCACCCCTCTTCTTCCCCCCATTTTCCCCTCTTCCATGGGACAGGAGGTTTCATATGAATATGTATACGAATACGTTTTTGTCAATTTGCTTGTATTTTGCATTTATCATATTTGTTTGTTGATACTAGGTATTCAGTCAGATGTCGAGAAACTGAAGCCCTAAAGAAGTGTTCCTGACCGCGCAACGTGTAGGCGATTTCCACTGACTTCTCTTTTATTTTGTCTTTATACATTCTGGGCTATATGTTGCCCTTATGATGTAATATGTGTCTTTAACAGTTTGTAACAAAGATATGACTTTTTATATAAATAGTTTGCTTATCTATTGAGATTACAGATATCAGGGGGTCGTCGTTCAAGGCCCTTATTTTTACCCTTTCCTGCCTTAAAGTGTAACCCCCCCCCCCCCCCCAAAAAAATGGATCCTGTTCCTTTAAAACGTGTTATACAGCACAGTGCCATGACTGTGTAATTTGGCCCTATCACCTGAAATACAGTACCTAACAAAAGTGAGTACACCCCTCACATTTGTGTAAATATTTTATTATCTTTTCATGTGACAACACTAAAGAAATGACACTTTGCTACAGTGTGAAGTAGTGAGTGTGCAGCTTGTATAACAGTGTCAATTTGCTGTCTCCTAAAAATAACTCAACACACAGCCATTAATGTCCAAACCGCTGGCAACAAAAATTAGTACACCCCTATGTGAAAATGTCCAAATTGGGCCCAATTAGCTATTTTACCTCCCTGATGTCATGTGACTCGTTAGTGTTACAAGGTCGCAGGTGTGTTAAATTTGGTGTTATTTCCCTCACTTTCTCATACTGGTCACTGGAAGTTCAGTGCTCAGACCATACACCACACACCCAGAAGGAAGCCCCTTCTAAAGATGATACACACGAAAGTCTTCAAACTGTTTGCTGAAGACAAATCAGACATAGACATAGGTTACTGGAACCATGTCCTGTGGTCTGATGAGACCAAGATAAACTTATTTGGTTCAGATGGTGTCAAGCGTGTGTGGTGGCAACAAGGTGAGGAGTACAAGGACAAGTGTGTCTTGCCTGCAGTCAAGCATGGTGGTGGGAGTGTCATGGTCTGGGGCTGCATAAGTGCTGCCGGCACTGGGGAGCTACAGTTCATTGAAGGAACCATGAATGCCAACATGTACCGTGACATACTGAAGCAGAGCATGATCCTCTCCCTTCAGAGACTGGGTCGCAGGCCAGTATTCCACCATGAAACTCACCCCAAACTCACCTCCAAGACAACCACTGCCTTGCTAAAGAAGGTGAGGGTAAAGATGATGGACTGGCCAAGCATGTCTCCAGACCCAAACCCTATTGAGCATCTGTGGGGCATTCTCAAACAGAAGGTGGAGGTCACTAACATCCATCATCATGGAGGAGTGGAAGAGGAAGAGGACTCCAGTGGCAACCTGGGAAGCTCGTGTGAACTCCATGCCCAAGAGGGTTAAGGTAGTGCTGGAAAATGGTGGCCACACAAAATATTGACACTTTGGGCCCAATTTGGATATTTTCACTTAGGGGTGTACTCACGTTTGTTGCCTGCAGTTTAGACATTATTGGCTGTGTGTTGAGTTATTTTGAGGGGACAGCAAATTTTACACTGTTATACAAGCTGTACACTCACTACTTTACTTTGTAGCAGTGTCATTTCTTCAGTGTTGTCACATGAAAATATATAATAAAATATTTACAAAAATGTGAGGGGTGTACTCCCTTTTGTGTAATACTGTACCTGCTTGATCCTGCCCTCTCCTCTGTAAACTGACCACCATTTATCATGGCTGCTGATCCCCGACACTGTGGTCAGTTTACGTGCCTCTGTCATCCGCAGCTCTCCTCTGTCGTTTATATGACCCCAAGTTTTATCAATACCAAGAATATTTTAAATATATGTGTGGCTGCATTCCTTTGCTGTGTTTTTTTTAATTTATTTTTTTAACTTCTTATATTGTGAAATTGTTGCATTCTCCATACTACCTTGGACAGCTAACACAAAGCAGAAATACCCACTGGCAAACATGACACGGGACATATAACATTGTGTATTATTAAATACTTACCAAGTGACTTGAAGACTTCAATGCCTGCATATTTGCCATCAAAATATACGGTGTTGTTTTGTGAATCAAAGGCACGACACATTCTGATGAAAACGACTTCTAAGGAACCTGCAGGAGTAGAAAAAAAATGGTGCGCATTGCAATGTAGGTTGGATTAAAGTTACTATATTATATACTGCTGGTCTCAATGACTTGAAGTCCAGGGCAATTTTTTTTCATTTTACAGACTCATCAAGAACGACCTAATTTATCCAATCAATTTGAATCCAGTCAGGCAGGCCCTTGCACTACATTGTTTTGGTAGATCTGAAGGAGGACGTATGATGAGTTTTACACTTCAGGCCTTATTTAATAAACAGTGTTAGAATTTAAACACCAATTGCAGCTATCAGAAATAACTTGACTGTATTCACTCTCCACAGCATACATTCATAATAATGGTAGCTGGCAACTAGTAAACTTGAATCCAAACAGAATCCAAAGTGCCAACGTGTTTCGGCTTACAAAGCTTTCCTTTCCTTCCCCATGCTGGAGAAGGCTTTGTAAGCTGAAAAACGTTAGCACTTTAGATTTTGTATCAGCATTTGTGTAACCAATAAAGAATTTATACTAAAGTTTCAGAGTTGCCGGCTACCATTCTTATGGACAAATTAATCTCTGTATTCATGGAAGTGGTTGTAAAGACAGAAGGTTCTTTATTTTAATGCATTCTATGCATTAAGATAAAAAGCCTTCAGTGTGCAGCAACCCCCCTCAGGTCCTTTAATACTTACCTGAGTCCATCTCAATCCAGCCATGTTGCAGGAGAGTCTCAGCTGCCCAGGACTCTCCCTCCTCATTGAGACAGCAGCGTGGCGCCATTGGCTCCCTCTGCTGTCAACGTAATTGAGCCAATGAAGAGAGAGGACCGAACCGCAGCTCCGTGTCTGAATGGACACACAGTGCTTCGGCTCGGGTGACCCCATAGAAAGCTGCTAGGCAGGAGAGAGGGGCCAGGAGTGCCGGCGAGGGACCCGAGAAGTGGAGGATTTGTGCTGCTTTGTGCAATACCACTGCTCAGAGCAGGCAAAGTATGACATTTTTATTATTTTTAAATAAAAAAAACTGAGACTTTAGTATCATTTTAACTAATAAATGTATTTTTAAATGCAACTAGTGTAACCTTCTGGATTTGACTTGGTATCAGCCTCCTACAATCCACTGTACAGCAGAGCTTAGACTGGGAGAAATAGCAAATGCAGCCAATTAGTTGTGCAGTAGGGGTAAGCTGAAAGGAGTGAAGGTGAAATTATCTCAACAGACTGCTGCTCCTCCTTTCACTGTGCAGTCACAGTAAGGGGAGAGGACCTGTCAGGCCTCGTACACACGACCGAACATGTCCGCTGAAACTGGTCCGTCGGACCAGTTTCTGCGGACATGTTCGGTCATGTGTAGGGCCGACCGGACAGTTTCCCGGCCTAGCGGACAGGTTTCCATCGGACAAAAGTTTCTTAGCATGCTAAGAAACTTGTCCGCTGGAAGCCTGTCCGTCGGACATGTCCGATGGTCAGTACGACTCATCGGACATGTCCGCTGGCCCGAGAAGCCGCACATGGCGTCGAAGTGATTCAACGCATGCGTGGAAGCATTGAACTTCCGGGTTTGCGGACGTGGCGGCGTCAACGTCACCGCCACGTCACCGTGCTGTCTGTCCGCGGGGATTTCGGTTTGATGGTGTGTACAACCATCAGACCGAAATCTCCGAGCAGACATGTCCGATGAAAACGGTCCGCGGACCGTTTTCATCGGACATGTTCGCTCGTCTGTACAAGGCCTAAGGGTTATATACCTGCAGCAGACAAAAATCTGGTCTTTTCTCTGGCTGTGCAGTGTGGCAGAGCTGTGTGATTCCCAGGACTGGTTAAATAAACAATAAACTCTTTTGGTTGGAAAAAGCATTTTATCTGTGGATTTAACCATTTTCCTGGAGATAAAATGTTGTAAACCATTAATAAAAAATAGAATGCATTTCAAATGTAAACATTCTGTACTCTTCAGCAGTTTACTTCATTGTTTAATCTTCTTCTTTGTATTTACCTGCTTTTAGCAACACGATCTGATCATTCTGACACAGCTCCATGAACCCATCAATGCGTTTGGCAAATTCCACCACATACTGAATGGCCTCTGTTATTTTGACTGCACAAAGCTGCCACATCACTTCTCGTTGCTGTATGGGAAAAGCAAAAAGGAATGAACAATTCAGAAGTCTTCTCCACAGAGAGGCAAGAGTCAGGGTTTCAAACCAGAATGTAATATATCATTTACTTTAAAAGGGGCAGCAGCATTAAAATTAAAGCCCAACTCCGAGCACAAGAAGAAAATGGCCCTTGCAGTGTTAACTTTGTGCAAAGTCTAAGGCCCAGATTCTCGTAGGAGATACGACGGCGTATCTCCAGATACGCCGTCGTATCTCTGAGTCTGAGCCGTCGTATCTTGGCGCCTGATTCAAAGAATCAGATACGCCAAAATTTCACTAAGATAAGACCAGCGCAAGTCTCTTACGCCGTCGTATCTTAACTGCATATTTACGCTGGCCGCTAGGGGTGTGTACGCTGATTTACGCCGAGAAATATGAAAATCAGCTAGATGCACCAATTCACGAACGTACGCCCGGCCGACGCAGTACAGATACGCCGTTTACGTTAGGCTTTTCCCGGCGTAAAGTTACCCCTGCTATATGAGGCGTAGGTAGATGAGGCATACCAATGTTAAGTACGGACGTCGTTCCCGCGTCAATTTTTGAAAATTTTACATCGTTTGCGTAAGTCGTCCTTAAATGGGGCTGTGCGCCATTTACGTTCACGTCGAAAGCATTGGCTTCTTGCGGGTTAATTTGGAGCATGCGCACTGGGATACTTTCACGGACGGCGCATGCGCCGTTCGTAAAAAGCGTAATTTACGTGGGGTCACATTAAATTTACATAACACACGCCCACATCTTCCACATTTAAATTAGGCGGGCTTACGCCGGTCTATTTACGCTACGCCACCGCAACTTTGGTTTGAGAATACAGCACTTGCCTGACAAAGTTGCAGAGGCGTAACGTAAATAGGATACATTACGCCCACACAAAGATGCGCGCTTCTACGTGAATCCGGGCCTAAGGTTATAGGGCTAAATGAGTAATACTGACTTCACGCCTGTTGACTGCCCCTAATCACGCAACTGCAAGGCCTCTTTTGCAAAGTAGTCCCAGCGACAGTCGCTTACCTGCATCCATGAACAATGCAGGATTTATTGCCCCACACTGTACGCAATCACACCAAGGGACTGCCCACAGTCCAGGGAACCCAACTGAAAGGGTTTTCGTTCCTCTCCATTCCAGTGTTTGGCTTTAACCCCCCTGGCGGTATTCCCGAGTCTGACTCGGGGTTAGATTTTCCTGCTGCGAGCGGTAACCCCGAGTCAGACTCGGGCTCGCCTCGCTGGATCCACAGGGAGTGTTTACTTACCTTGTCCCTGGATCCAGCGATGCCACCACGCTGTGCGAGCGAGCGGGACCTCGCTTGATTCACACAGTGCCTCTGTGTGACGCCGATCTCCGTTCCCTGCGACGTTACGACCCACGGGAGCGGGGAACGGCGCAAAATTCAAAAACGTAAACAAACACATTACATACAGTATACTGTAATCTTATAGATTACAGTACTGTATGTAAAAAATACACACCCCCCCCCCCCCTTGTCCCTAGTGGTCTCCCCAGTGCCCTACATGTACTTTTATATAATAAAAACTTTTTTTTTCTGCCTGTAAACTGTAGATTGTCCATAGCAACCAAAAGTGTCCCTTTATGTCAAAAATAGTTTTAGAGCAGCTAAAAAACAGCGATAATAAATTATAATCACTTGCAGAATTGTGCGATAGCGATTTGTGGGGAAATTCGTCATAAAAAAAAAAAAATAATGACAGCGACAATTCTGCAACTGAGCAAATTTCAGTGATTTTGATTTGATTACATTATTGAATAATTTTTATTATAATTATATTATTACTTGTTATAATTATTTATAATTATTTATTATATTATAATTTATAATTTTGCTTTTAAAAAAATGTCATACACGGGATGCCTACTAGACTTTTGTTTGGTCAGATTTAAGTGAGTTATTCCTAAAAATTACAGGCCTACAGTATAAAACGCCAAATTTCCTTGCAAATAATGGTACCGCTTTCAGCACCTTTTTTCTGAAAGAATCATACCGCCAGGGAGGTTAAGCTATGGTCTCACAATTATAAATAATCCTGCAAATTGCACTAAAGTAACCTGAATGCTATACATACATGAACTATATAGCAGTATATTGTATTAAACAGCTCTAATGACCGAATTTTATCAAATCTCCCACGCTGATCAAAAATCAAGCAGTCACACGACCTAAGGGATTGCTCAGCAAAGCTCCTGCACAGAACAAGGGCTATACAAAAAAAGATTTCAACCCAAGGTGATTGAAAACAAGAGGGACTATAAAACCACACTTACTATTAAAGTTATCAAAAATATAATTTTTTTATTAAACAAAACATTGACAGAACAAGGGCTATAGTGTTTAAGAAACTGTGTTACCTTGCCCAGGGCAAAGTGACAATGTCTTAGCAAAGGCCTCCTTCCCAGCATCCACCCCCCCCCCCCTTGCAGCCAGCACTAAAATCCCCAGTGTCAGCTGGTGTCTACTTCAGAAGGAGTAGTAACATTACCTCCTCTCATGTGTGTCTGGGCCTTGGGACTGGCTACTAGACCTGAGCACGGTCACATGGGAGGGGGTCACATGCTTTCCCCTACCTTAAATAATTGGGTATTGTCGCCAGCTGTGACAGAGGAAAAAAACAGGAGGGAAGCGTTGGACAAGGTATCAGTGGGTCTCTAAGGGCCCTTACCCTTGATATTATCATTTTGCCTTGAATGCGATCACAGAATTGGGAATGTAGAGCATTCATGCGCTTTTTTTGTTCCTTGCCCAAACCAGTTTCCTTTCAAAAACAACTTACACCATTCAGGGAATGCTGCTGAGATAGAGGCTAATTAAGAAAGACCTCTATATGTCCTACCAAGTACTAATGGGAATACGCTCCTGGCAAGATATAAAACATTTCTGTCCAAATGGGAGAGAGACTTAAACATTATGGGCCAGATTCACAGAGAGCAAGGCGCACATTACGCTGCCGTAGAGTAACCAATGTACGCTACGCCAACGCAGCGCAGAGAGGCAAGCAATGCATTCAACAAGCCAGTGCTCCCAACGCTGCGTCAGCGTGGCGTGGGATTCGAAGGCGTACGCTGGGCGTGACCCATGCAAATGATGGGCCGAGCGTCAGACAGATACGTATCATGAACTGCGCATGCGCCATGACGTGGATGCATCCCCCTGCTCTTGCTCACAACCACGTCGGAACAACTGTCTAAACTACGCCGGATCACTGCGTACGGCGGGAACGTAACCTACGCCCAGCCAGACACACGTCCAACGTAAAATACGCCGGCTTGTGTTCCCTGGTGCAGACCTTCGCATGTCTGCTGCTGGGTTGCACCTCCTTTATGGGGAATAACTTTACGCCGGACGTACAACTTACGTGCACCTCGCGTAGCCTGCGTCGGGCGCACGCAGGTTCGTGAATCGCCGTATTTCCCTCATTTGCGTGTTTGAATGGCTAATTAATGGGAGCGGCACCATGCACCCAGCCTAAATGTGCGCCCACCCTACGCCGGCGTAAGCAAGCTACGTCGGCGGGGTGTAGCCTGGTTTTAGGCGCATATCTGTTTGTGGGTCTGGCGCACAGATACAACGGCGCACATTTGCACTTACGTCGGCGTAAGTGCTTTGTGAATCTGGGCCAAGGTCCCCAGATTCTCAGAGAGACCGCATTTTTTTATTTATTTTTTTACACACAAAGCCTCAATTAGTAATAAGTACCAAGAAATTACTTCTAAAATCCTGAGACAGTGGTACAAGACCCTGGCCAACCTTAAACTTTTCCCTTGACAAAGTGACCAGTGCTGCACAAAGGTATGCTTTTGCACTTATTTCTGGAATGCCATCTGCCTATTCTGATGACCAGTCCTTCAAATAACACTGGGGTGTATAAGGCCCCGTACACACGGCCGAGAAACTCGACGAGCAAAACACATCGTTTTGCTCGTCGAGTTCCTTGTGAAGCCGCCGAGGATCTCGGCGAGCCAAGTTTCTCCGTTGACTAACGAGGAAATAGAGAACATGTTCTCTATTTGGCCCGACGTACACATGACCGGGTTCCTCGGCAGAATACAGCTCCGATCGAGTTTCTGGCTGAATTCTGCCGAGAAACTCGGTCGTGTGTACGGGGCCTCAGAGAAGGGCTTTAGGAGTGAAATATGACCTCATCTACAGAAGGGGTGCCTTGCACTGCATGTCTACAGACCCACAGACTTGGGGAGGGGAAAATTTACAAACATGCAGCACTGCAAGAAGCAGGACCTGTGCATGTAAGGTTTAAATATGGCTACCCGTATAAGTACAATTATACATAGGCAACAGAAATTTGAAATGCTCAGCACATATTCATAAAGATTATTTACATTAGGCTGATCGTTTTATGTGTATGTCTAATAAAAAATTGAAAATACGGCTTATACGGCCATAAAAAGACAATGCTCGAAAAAAGACCATAAGTTTAATATGGGAATAAAAACCTTTGCTCTGGCAGAATGATATCTGGAGGGTGGCGCAAACCCTCCCGTTTCTACAAAGGGCATTCTGAACTGGCACACTGCTTGGAAGCCAATACCTCAATCTGACACTGCCTGTGTACTCAAGGGGAGTTATTCTGGGTTATAATGAATGCTTTCATTCACTGCTTTCTTTATCTCTCTTCCTCTGCCCTATTCCCCAGCTTCTCTATGTACTGGATTTTCTTTACGCAATTTCTGTTCGAAAAATAGTAACGAAAATTCATGTGCAGTAATTCAGTATACAGCAATGTATAAATAACCAATGTATATGTTATATGTATTAACAAATGCATTATAGATTATCAAAATGATTTGGTTGTCTTTCTCATTCCAAAACAAGCTTATTTGCTTAAAGAGGGGGTTCACCCTATACATTTTTTTTTCTAGCATTAAATTAAGCATAGTAGCGCGTGGGCGTTCCTATCCAGAGGGAAGATGATTGACGGCCGGCTCTGGCGCGTCACGCTTCTCCGGAAATAGCCGAAAGAGGACTTGGCTCTTCACGACGCCTGCGCATAATCTGTGCGCAGGTGCCGTATAGCGCCATGAAGAGCCGAGACCTACTCCGGCTATCTTCGGGGAGCGTGACGTGCCATAGCTGGCTGTCAATCATCTTCCCTCTGGAACGCCCATTCCCCGCGGGGAGTCAGAATCTTCACTATAGGATTGCACAGTGAGTACGGGGCAAAAATAAATAAATAAAGGCATACCGTAGCTCGCGCTACTATGCTTAATTTAATGCTAAAATGTTGTTATTGTGGGTGAACCACCGCTTTAAGAATGCAAAACAATGCCCACTGATATTCAGCTACAATCAGAAGAATAAGATCACACATCACTGAAAACAGGAAACATAGTTTTGGATTATTTTTAAATGATACCAGAACTCTAAAATGTAGCGCTTATCAGGACATATTTTACCTTGCTCTGATAGTTTTCAATCTCTTCCTGGAGAAAGGTTTGCCATGTTATCTGCTGGAGCTCTTCACGTAAATACTGGCAGGTTTCCATATGGGATTTGGAGATGTTCTGAGCAAGATGTTCTGTGAATGAGAAATAATAGTAATCAAAATGTCAAACTGCAACCACTGCTTTTTGTAAATGAATGGGTTAAAAGGTCAGTCAATGAAACATGCACTGCTGTAATCCAGAAAATAGATTGTTGTAGAAAGTTACAAAGATAAAGTGAACCTGTACATCATGTAAATTTTAAAAAGTGAACGCCTGCCTAAAGGCCAAGTCACATTACTGAATCTATTTACGACCTAAAAGTAGTTGTAAAAGACAGGTGTTGTTTTACCTTCCTAAATGTACTCTCTGCATTAGGGTAAAAAACCTTCTGTGATCCATCCCACCCAACACTTGCCTGGGCTTAATCCCAATCCAGCGCTGTGCCTGCCGCTGTCTGTCAAATCCAATGGGGAGGGAGCATAGGGCGAGGACCAGCTGCACTGTGTGTGTCAACAGATCTACATATCCTGGCTTAGAATCAAGCCCACATGAATGCCCCTGTAGCAAGCGGTTTGCTATGGGAGCAGTCAGAAGAGAGGAGGAACCAGGTGCACCAATGGAGGACTTGGAAAAGGAGGATCAGGGCTTCTATGTGCAAAATAATTGCACAAAGCAGGTAAGTATGACACGTTTTTTTTTTTTTTTAAATTGTAACTTTACAATCACGTTAACTCACATTATCCAATAGTGTTGCATAAACTATTGAGATATTTCCTTATATAGTTCCTCTACTGCTAGCAATGAAGATTTTACAGAGTTTCAGCCAATGGGGTAGCAACTTCCATTAGGTAAAGGGGTAGCTGTAATTCAATAATTCTGCCCCTGGGAGGTGCAGACTGATCGTGATATGGATGTAAGAGCAGGCACCACAAGATGCCCGCCATTATCCAAAATTATCCATTCGATTTGGCAGGTTACTGGGTTTTGACTTTCCCTGACATTATTAAAACAGAACTGAACCCTCAAAAGTACTCAACTCCACATTCCAATGGTGCAGTAGTTGAATCCCTTGAAGGCCACTGTCCTCTTCTCCCTGACTACTTCCGGGTGCCAGGTTTTTGACCTCTTGATTGGCAGGTGGGGAACTGACATCATCGCATGCATGTACACAGGAGAAGATGCTTCATTGTAAATGTCAGATTGTTGGAGCAGACGTATTTGTGGCTTTAGTTCCCCTTTAACATTGCATGTGGGGGATAGGGGTTGGTGGGGCTTGACCATGAAGTGAGGCAAATCAGGCATCAGTAAGAAAAGCGCAACTGAACCAAAGAGGATTACAGAAGGAGTTTCTAGTAGGGTTGTCCCGGTACCACTTTTTTAGGACCGAGTACAAGTACCGATACTTTTTTCATGTACTCGTGGATACCGATTACCGATACTTTTTTTTTTAAAATGCAGCCATGTGTCCCCAAAGTGCAGCCATGTCTCCCCCCAAATGCAGCCATGTGTCCCCAAAATGCTGCCATGTCTCCCCCCAAATGCTGCCTTGTGTCCCCAAAATGCAGCCATGTCTCCCCCCAAATGCAGCCTTGTGTCCCCAAAATGCAGCCATGTCTCCCCCCAAATGCAGCCATGTGTCTCCCTCCAAATGCAGCCTTGTGTCTCCTCCCAAATGCAGCCTTGTGTCTCCCAATATCAGCTTTGTGTAGGTCTCCCCCACCGTCTAGTTGTTCGGCGCTCAGGGAACATAACAGCTTTCATTTGAATAGCTGTGTGTTGCCCGCCGCGCGTCATCATAGCCCCTCCCCCTTGTCCGGGCACTTTGATAGACAGATCACCCATCCCAGGATTGGACGGGTGATCTGTCTATCAAAGTGCCCGGACAAGGGGGAGGGGCTATGACGACGCGCAGCGGGGGAACACACAGCTATTCGAATGAAAGCAGTTATGTTCTCTGAGCGCCGAACAACTAGACGGCGGCAGCAGTTTTCCTCCAGTGGACTGCTCTGCTCTCCGCCCCCTCAGTCTCCTCTCCGACCGCTCCCCGCCCCCACTTAGAGGAAAAAAAAGAAAAGTATCGGTGAATCAACGGGAGCATTTGCACGAGTACAAGTACTCGCGCAAATGCTCAGTATCGGTCCCGATACTAGAATCTATGTGGACATGTAAAAATATATTTCCAACACAATAATGATTTAATTGCAAGTGTAAGCAAAATTTCATAGATACGTTTCCAGACATAACAGGAGGTTCAAACTCATTTATAAAGGAATGAAAAGTCTTGCAAACTAATCAAAACAAATCTAAATTGAAGAGTTCCCCATAACTTACCCATACCGTTGCAACTTTACAGAGAGCCATGACCTTGGTTTGTAGCTCTTCTGGTCACAACTGCATAGATCACTTTTATTCATTTATTTTTTAATTTGGAGCCAGTTCTTGGTGTTTTGTATGTCAATGTCAAATGTGACTGATATATCACAAATCAGTCTATCTATAGAAAGGACAAATCACTCAAACCCCAGCTGCTCATTCGTGACTTGGCTTTTCTCTTTTCTATGTATAAGCAGAATTTATTTTCACATTATTCTTCATAAATGTTCAGTAATATATGTATGAACGTGAGCTGCCAAATGTCCAGACTCTTGAGAATCCTAATCAAACCAATTACAAAAAAACAGGCAGTTTTCCTTCATCACAGTGTCGTCCTAAATATAATTTCCATTTTGACAGCATTCAAGGCACAAGGCCAATAACGGGACTATAGGATAAAGTTTAAAACATGGTGACATTTCACACATAGGCATCAATCCAACAGTTATTTCCAGTGCAACTTACCAAGTTCTGCCATAGATATAGTTGGGGAGGCCTCTCCGTTAGTAAATGAGCAGTATGGGAAGAAGGATGAGGCAGGTGTATAGTCTGGTTCAGGTTTGATGCCATTAACATCCAAGCCGGACTGATCTGGGGATGGCTGGATATCTAGGTAGAAGCTGCTTACTGCCGACTCAGTCTTGCCTTCATCAGGCGTGTGCCCTTCCATGTATCCTCCCAGGTCATCTCTCAGTTCTGTGAGCC
>NC_053491.1:92108232-92180732 GCF_905171775.1 Rana temporaria | reverse complement strand
TAAAACCTTCAGGAGAGAGATCAACAATGGCAGCCTCTATAGTTCCAGAATCACACAATATACTAGGTAGCAGGAAAGCGTAAAATGGAAAGTAAAACAGAACACTTGAATCATACACTGTATGCATTGTAAACGTGGGCAGCTGAAGCCTTACACTGTGTGGGAGGCCATTACGTATGAGATGCACTGTTCTGGTGGGTTGCAGTGGACAAGCTACTAAAATTCTCAGTTGATAAAAAAAAAAAAAGGAAATTGTACTCTTGCAATAGACGGTGAACAGAACTGACGGTTAGTGCCCCAGGCTGTACTGTGTGTATAGCTGGTTCTTCCAGTCGCTAGACTGGATAATGGAAAAGCTACAGTATGTATTGTTGTGCAAGAGTTAACCACACACATTAAGATTTCAATAAAATCAATAGATTCCCCTAGCTACGTTAAACAGTGTAGATAGAGGAATCCTCCTTGCCGGTGATTGTTTCTGAAAGCCACTGCTCCTACGTCTGTCAGAATACCTGAACTGTGATCTGAATGGCTGCGGTTAAAGTGGTTGTAAAGGCAGACGTTTTTTTTTATCTTGCGGCATTCTATGCAATAAGATAAAAAGCCTTGTGTGCAGCAGCCCCTCTAATACTTATTTGAGCCCCCTTATGATCCAGCGATGTCCACGAGTGCCTCGGCCTCTCCCTTCTGATTGGCTGCGGTCAGAGCCAATGAGGAGAGGGGGCGGGGCCACACCGTGGTTTCCTGTCTGAATGTGATCAGCACATGGTCAATCAACACTGTCCAGACAGAGGGTCAGGGGTCATAGGACACTTAGGCCCAGATTCACAACCGAGATACGACGGCGTATCTCCACATACGCCGTCGTATCTCTGAGTTGCGCCGTCGTATCTATGCGCCTGATTCTTAGAATCAGTTACGCATAGATTTCCCTTAGATCCGACAGGCGTAAGTCTCTTACACCGTCGGATCGTAACTGCATACTTACGCTGGCCGCTAGGGGCGTGTACGCTGATTTACGCGTCGAAATATGTAAATCAGCTAGATACGCGAATTCACGAACGTACGCCCGGCCGATGCAGTACAGTTACGCCGTTTACGTTAGGCTTTTCCCGGCGTAAAGTTACCCCTGCTATATGGTGGCGTAAGTGCGGCGTACCAATGTTAAGTATGGCCGTCGTTCCCGCGACGAAATTTGAAAATTTTACGTCGTTTGCGTAACTCGTCCGTGAATGGGGCTGGACGTAATTTACGTTCACGTCAAAACCAATACGTCCTTGCGGCGTATTAGGAGCAATGCACACTGGGATGCGCCGTTCGTGAAAAACATCAATCACGTCGGGTCATGGTTATTTTACATAACACACGCCCCCCTGTTCCAAATTTGAATTAGGCGGGCTTACGCCGGCCGATTTACGCTATGCCGCCGCAACTTACGGAGCAAGTGCTTTGAGAATACAGCACTTGCCGTCTAAGTTGCGGAGGCGTAAAGTAAATCGGATACGTTACGCCCGCGCAAAGATACGCGGATGTACGAGAATCTGGCCCTTAGAAAACTCCTCCTAGAAGCTTTAATCAGTTTTTGGCTGGACACTGATAGAAGTCAAAAGACTGCTATATACTGCTGATGAGAAAGGGTATTTAGCAGTTTATATTTACCAAAATAATTGCATTTCCATGTTCTGTGTACTGTGGGAGACCAGATATAGTGAATGCAGGGTCCTGGGTTTAAGTACCATTCTGCATACTTGTTCCAGGGCAATGACTTGCTAATTAGTGACCCAGAATTAGGAAGACAGCCCTTCAGCCTGCCCCTCCACAAATCAGCAATGGCAGCTCCCATATGTCTTGCAGGTTCCTTCAAGGTACGTTAGTTATTAGTTGGAATGTCATGGGTAACATCTGGTTATAATGTGCACAGTATAGGTATGTAATGTAAATAGATTAAACTTTAGGTTGGATATCATTTGTTGCTGGAGTATTAAGAGGGCAAATCCTGAGATGTACTTGGCATTAGAGTTGGAACGAGACAAAGAATCATGCAATACTTGAGTACAAAGTGTCTGTACCAATATTTCATGTATTTTAAATATATGCTAATCATTCTTTCTGAATAGGCTAGTTATTATACATAAGAGCTTATGTTTGCAGCACACATAGTAATTGCTCATTAAAATGATGGGCTTCTATTTTTTGGCTCAGTCTCCTAACTTTCCCAGAAACCTGTCCATTTGGTTTAGTAACAAAGGGGCACCCCCAGGTAGAGATCTTGGGTTTTCAGGAGACACAGATGTGCAATTAGATAGATCAGCCATCAACCATACACCGATAGTACTGCAGGAAAACCTCATGATCATTTCCAAGGGAAAGTATTACATTTCTTGGTTTAGACAGCAAGGAAACCAGTCCAAAGAAAAAACAGAGGATTCAGTTTTGGGGCTTCTTCTGAAAATACTAGTGGTCTCGGGTCTCACGACTATTAGTCACTGACCTGGAACAAGCATGCAGATCGGAAAAGTCAGTACTCCAGATTTGCATATTTGTTTCAGGTTATGGACTCAAAAAGAACTTAAAGGTTTGTTTTTTATTTTCTAAATGGGTTCCTTTAAACTAGTGCATTGTTGGTTCACTTACCTTTTCCTTCAATTTCCCTTCTAAATGTTTTTTTTCTTTGTTTTCTTTGTCTGAATTTCTCACTTCCTGTTCCTCCTCAGTAAGCTTTTCTGGCTGACTAACCCCGAGCCTGATGATGGGGGCAAGCTTACTGAGGAGAAACAGGAAGTGAGAAATTCAGACAAAGAAAAAAAAAATTAGAAAGGAAATAGAAGGAAAAGGTAAGGGAACCAACAATGCACTAGCTTAAAGGAACAAACCTTTACAATCCCTTTAAGCCACTTGATCAGCAGGAAAGCAAAGGGACTCAGATTACTAAGATCTAAGACCCAGATTCTCGTAGATGGGCGTAAAACTGCGGCGGCGTAACGTATGTCATTTACGTTATGCCGCCGCAAGTTTTACAGGCAAGTGCTTTATTCACAAAGAACTTGCCTGTAAAGTTGCGGCGGCGTAGCATAAATCCCCCGGCGCAAGCCCGCCTAATTCAAATGAGCCGGGTAGGGGGCGTGGAGCATTTAAATTAGGCGCGTTCCCGCGCTGAACGTAATGCGCATGCGCCGTCCCTAAAATTTCCCGACGTGCATTGCGCTAAATGACGTCGCAAGGACGTCATTGGTTTTGACGTGAACGTAAATGGCATCCAGCCCCATTCACGGACAACTTACGCAAACAACGTAAATTTTTTAATTTCGACGCGGGAACGACGGCCATACTTAACATTGGTTGCCCCTTATATAGCAGGGGCAACTTTACACGTCGCAAATCTAACGTAAACTTCGTAACTTCATTGCGTCGACCGCGCGTACGTTTCGGGAATTCGCGTATTTTGCTAATTTGCATACTCGACGGGGAAACGACGGAGGCGACACCTAGCGGCGAAAAAAATATGCATTTAAGATCCGACAGCTTAAGAGCCTTACGCCTGTCGGATCTAATGGATATCTATGCGTAACTGATTCTAAGAATCAGTCGCATATATACGGCCCAGATTAGGACTTACGACGGCGTACATTGCGTTGCGCCGTCGTAAGCCCTTTGAGAATCTGGGCCTAAGAGTCAGATTACTGACTTCTTGGTACAGGTTTCCAAGCCCTTTAGACAAAAGCAAGATGGGAGTGAGACTTAATTTTGATAAAATTGCCCCTAAATAACCCTCTATATTAGACGACTAGGGGCCAGATCCACAAAGCAGTTACGCTGGCGTATCTATTGATACGCCGCGTAACTGGTAGGTTGCTCTGGCGTATCTTTGTTTTGTATCCACAAAACAAGATACGCCTGAAGCTGGGCTGGATCCGACTGGCATACGTCTTAGTACGCCGTCGGATCTAAGGTGCAAATTAATGCTGGCCGCTAGGTGGCGCTTCCGTCGATTTCCGCGTCAAGTATGCAAATTAGCTAGATACGCGAATCCACAAACATACGTCTGGCCAGCGCATTTTTTACGTCGTTTCCCTAAGGCTTTTTTTGGCGTAACGTTACCCCTGCTATATGAGACGTAGCTAATGTTAAGTATGGATGTCGAATTTTCCGTCGTGTACGTCGTTTGCGTAAAACGTTCGCGAATAGGGCTTTGCATACAATGACGTTCACGTCGAAAGCATTGGCTTGTTGCGGGTTAATTTGGAGAATGCGCACTGGGATACTCCCACGGACGGCGCATGCGCCGTTCAGAAAAAACGTCATTTACGTTGGGTCAAGACGTATTAACATAAAACACGCCCCCATCTCATCCATTTGAATTGCGCGCCCTTACGCCGACAAAGTTACACTACGCCGCCGTAACTTACGGCGCAAATTCTTTGTGGATACGGGAAATACGCTGTAAGTTACGGCGGCGTAGTGTATCGGAGATACACTAAGCCGGACGTAAAGAAGTGCCGCGCTTCGTGGATCTGGCCCTATGTGTCCATGCAAAAATCTCATTCAGGAGAGGATCATTTGGGCAGGAAAAAAAATAAATAAAAAAAAACGACGCGCCTAAACGCCAAGCACGTTTATTAGTACTTGAGTGTTTATTCATTTCAATAGCCAGAATGAATTAATATTCTGGCCAATGAAATGAACTCCAAAAATGCTTGACACACCTGAACATGTCTAAACACTCTTAAAAAGTTGAGCTTTAGGCGCGTTTTTATTCCAGCATCCAGAAAGGTCTAGTGTGCATGAGGCTTTACTGGACGGGGGGGACGGGACGGGGGGGGGGGGGGGGCTTGCAATCACACAGGGATTTCTTAGGGCTCTAATAAAGTTTCAGTTTCCACATTCAACTATGTAAGATGTTTAAATGAATACGGTTGTAGATCAAAGTAGTAACATAAAAAGGGGAGAGTGGTTCTTACCATCACGTGACATGCCCACAGAAAGGCATTTCTGCAACCGACAGTGCTGGCAGCGGTTCCTACTCGTCCGGTCGATCAAACAATTCTTTTGCCGTGGACAGGAATATGTAGCATTACTCTGCTGGCTGCGTCTGAAGAAACCCTGTGAACAGAGCCAAATGTTAAAAAGTGTACATACTAAACATTTTACACTAAATATACACAATACAAAAAAAAAGGTATACAATTATGATGCTGGGCCTCATGACCAAGTGTCTGAAAGGTTGGTTCTCATAACCCATAAAGGTCATTTTTTCCCTTTCCCTTCGACTGCACCACAAATATTGGTGGTCCTACTGCCAAATGCTGGAGAAAAAAGGCTTACCTGTAAAATATCTCCTAAACGTGCGCAGTTTAGGAGATAATTACTGTATACTGCGCCGGTGAGGTCATTGGCGCATGCAGTGAAGAAACAGCCCCTAATGAATATTTATACACAAATCTTTTGCCTTCTGTTTCTATTTTAAACTGAACGGGTTCTTTTAAAAAGATGGTCATTTACAATCACTTTAAAAAAAAATACTACATTATGGCCACTAGGTGGAGCCGACGATCATAAGGAATCACTAAAGTAGTTTTTTTTTAATTTATACTTACAGGTAAGCCTATAATAAGGTTTACCTGTAGGTACAGTGAAAATCCCCTAAAATGTGCATAGTATAGGAAGATATTTAGGGCCAGATTCTCGTAGATCGGCGTATCTTTGTGCGGGCGTAACGTATCCTATTTACGTTACGCCTCTGCAACTTAGATGGGCAAGTGCTGTATTCTCAAAGCACTTGCTCCTTAAGTTGCGGCGGCGTAGCGTAAATAGGCCAGCGTAAGCCCGCCTAATTTTAATTGTGAAGAGGTGGGCGTGTGGTATGTAAATTAGCTATGACCCGCCGTCCGTGGACATATCCCAGTGTGCATTGCTCCAAATACGCCGCAAGGACGTATTGGTTTCGACGTGAACGTAAATTACATCCAGCCCCATTCACGGACGACTTACGCAAACAACACGCCCCTAGCGGCCAGCGTAAATATGCAGTTAAGATCCGACGGCGTAAGAGACTTACGCCGGTTGGATCTAATAGAAATCTATGCGTAACTGATTCTAAGAATCCAGAGCATAGATACGACCGCCCAGACTCAGAGATACGACGGCTCTCATTCGGACTTACGACGGCGTACATGGCGCTACGCCGTCGTAAGTCCTTTGAGAATCTGGGCCTTACTTTAGTAGCAGCTGGAGACATCACTGGCACATGTATACTGAGCTAACAATGGATGGCATGCCATTAATTGAGAGAGCTGTGCCAGGACAGTGATGTCATTCTAATGGCCCTGAGCACACAAACCCGGAAGGAAGACCAGGTGAAGATGGAAGCCCTTGTCAGCATTCCGCTGGAGCGCTTAGTTTTAAGTCTTTCATAATGGGCTAGTATGCAATAGATACTAACTCATTATGCTCTTAACTTGCAGGAGGAAGATTTTAGTTTTTTTGGGGTTTACTACAGCTTTAAAGACAGCCAGAATTCATCAGAATTCATTTTTTTTATATAAATAGAGTTTTTTTTATTTTTTTATTTGTACAGCAGAGTGAAATTTTCCCTCGGCCTTGTATCCGCTCCCTCCATGTTTTTGCGGGCAGCCTGTAGTAGATGGAGCTGCTGGATCCCTTCCACAGCTCTGCTTGGGTTATGCACAGCACAGTGATGATGTCACTACTTGTAAAAATGAAATATCTGGGGGTTTGTATAAGCCATTGAGAAATATTTACCAAAAGTTTTTGTGCCCAGAGTTTATCTTTAAAGACAGCAATGCATATTTCATACAGTGTTACACATCAAGGCAAACAGCAATCTCTTTTAACCACTTGACAACCGGGCCTATTTTGGCACTTCTCTCCTTCATGTAAAAATCAATAATAAAATGGCGGTCATTGCACCTTTTTTTCTCGCCTTTTTTTTTTAGGGAAAAAACAGTTTCATGAATTAAAAAATAACAAAACAGTAAAGTTAGCCCAATTTTTTTTATAATGTGAAAGATGATGTTACGCCGAGTAAATAGATACCTAACATGTCATACTTTAAAATTGCGCACACTCATGGAATGGCGCCAAACTTCGGTACTTAAAAATCTCCATAGGCAACGCTTTACATTTTTTTACAGGTTACTATTTTCGAGTTACAGTGGAGGTATAGTGCTAGAACTGTTGCACACGCTCTAACGCACGCGACAATACCTCACATGTGGGGTTTTAACGGCGTTTACATAAGTGGGCGGGACTTGCATGCGTGTTCGCTTCTGCGCACAAGCTACCAGGGACAGGGGCGTTTAAAAAAAAAATATTGTTTAACAGGTGCCCCCCCCCCTTCTTTCCTTTTTTTTTGTCTGTCTTTCTTTCTTCTCTTTCCTTTCCCTCGTTCCAATTCCTTGTCTGCTAAGCCCTTATCCCTACAACTGGGGTCACTGCCACCAGTCGATCTGAGGCCGATCTCCTCCTCCAGGTCTGTCTTGATCACAAAATGAACGGTGGTCCGGCTGGGACCACTGGCGTTTATAATAATATGGTATATACCTGTATAAGTGGTAAAAACTGGATTTATTGGCCAAACAGTATGAGTTATGTGATGAAATACCACGTCCTTTTCTTTGGTTTGACATATGGTATGTTACCCTCTAAGGAGGCTGAATGCGAGGCTTCTACCACGGACCTCGATATCTGTTGACCTGTCAAATTTGATCACAGTTGTACTGTAACTTTTCTGTACCCCCCTTTTTCTTTTGAAAACTCTCAATAAAATTTTATATTTGAATATATATATATATATATATATATATATATATATATATATATATATATATATATATATATATATTTTATTTTATTATTTTTTTTACTTAATTTTTTAATTTTTACACTTATTTTTACATTTTTTTTTAATCACTTTTATTCCTATTACAAGGAATGTAAGCATTCCTTGTAATAGGAATCACTGTGACAGGTCCTCTTTATGGAGAGATGTGGGGTCAATAAGACCCCACATCTCTCCTCCAGGCTTACAAGCATTAAAGCAAAAAAAAATCACCGATCACATGCCGACAGCCGCAATTGCGGCTTTGTTTACTTCCGGGTACCGGGCGCGACGTCATAACGTCACGCCCGGGCCTCCGACGGTCATAGAGATGACTGGTGACCATCTGGTCACCAGTCATCTCTATGCTTCCCAGGCAGCGCCGGCCGATTCGCTCTCCGGGCCCCCGATGGCACGGGAGAGCCCAGGGAAGCACCGGATGGCAGTGGGAGGGGGGGGGGGGTGTCCCCTCCCACCACCTATAAGAACAATCAAGCGGCGGAACTACCGCTTTGATCGTTCTTATCGTGCACAGAATCGGCGGCTGAAGATGGTGAAATCTGAATGATGCCTGTATCTGCAGGCTTCATTCAGATATCACCGCACAAAGTCGAGGACGTTAAATAACGGCCTTCGGTTGTTAAGTGGTTAATAGTCCAACACATGTACATGTACATAAAAGGTGACTAATTTCTCCGTACATCCCGTCCATTTTACCTAGAACGCGAGGATCGTGGCTTTCTAAATGAGTTTGTGTAGTCATGCCACCTCCTCCCTCTGTGTACATTCAGTCCCACAAACCCAACCTGAGAACACGAGGCCTGGATAAATCTGGCCAGTCTGTACAAGTCTTCTGACAATTCCTGCCTAATGAATAGATTTCTTCAATTCATTACCATAGCCATTTTTACTCCTGTATAAACATATGTCTTAATTAGCTGCTCATTGGCTGTTTAATTACAAGGAAGCAGCTGCCAGCTGCCAGCCTCCCTGTACCAGCGGCCATGCTGAGAAGACTCCGCTCTGGTGGGTGACAAGGAGACTCTCTGAAAGCTTGGTGATTAATGGCTGGCTGTGGCAGGGTCCTCTGGCTCATTAATCTCTCAAATAGGACCAACAATTAAAATGTAGGCCTTTTTTCTGACGGCTTTCCTCACTTCTGAGGACCATGAGGACTAGGCTTGCTCTCGGTGGATACGCACACAGTCAAAGTTCAGAACGAGAGACTTCTGAAGGTATAGATCATTCTTGTCAGCCCGAGTGTCAAGTGTATATGCACATGCCAATAATGGATGATGATTAGAGGATAAGCAATTTATTCAGTCAATGAAAACAACTATTCCTGCTGAGAGGCTAGCCAGACTAAGCACGAAAACAGCAACATTTCCCACCAAGGCTTTACATCTGTTGTCAAACACAATAGGAGCCGTAACAACTGCCCCAAACATAACGAGGACAGGCTTTCTAAATCCTTGATGCCTACTATTAGCAACGTGTCAAGGTACACCTTGTACAAAAAAATGCAATAATGAATTCACCACACTAATGACTAATAACAAAATGTGCAATTACTTTTTATAAGCCTGCAAAGCATTGCAACTCTGACCAGTGGATCACAAACTCAATGCACAGGCTTCTGCAGACTATTCCAACTGCTGTGAGGACTTTCGTCTATGGAGCTGGAGGAAGAGACAATGGACCAGAAATGTGGTGATCACGAGGTTGTGTTCCAATGATAATTACAAGACCCTCTTCCTCTGGGGCAGATAGTCTAATTATTCACAGAGCTTTTCCAAATTCAAATATTGGCAGGTAGGGATGAGATCCGGCGCGTTCGCACACTCCATGTGCAGAGCCCGCCAGGAAATCGGCACTGTGCTGCGCCAATCACAGGCAGTGAGACATTTCCCGATCTCTGCAGCCGCGCGCCGGGACAATGTCTCACTGTCTGTGATTAGCGCAGCGCCGACTTCCTGTCGGGCTCTGCAAACATGCCGGATCTCATCCCTATTCAGGGCCGATCCTAGGCAGGGTGCGCGGGGTGCTCCGCACCCAGGCGCCGCAGAGGTGGGGGCGCCGAAGCTCCAAAGTGCTCCCCTCCCTCCTCCTTGTCTGTGTCCAGAGGCGGAGCGCATGTAGCAGGTGCTGCGGTTCCATCTCGCTTGCTCTCTCCACTGGCAACTGACAAGAGCGCATACCTCCCGCTGTCCCCAGAATCCGGGTTGGGTACCGCGGCAGAGCCTAGTACCGGAACACATTCCAGTACTAGGCTCCACTAATTAATTCTGTCCGCCGGTGCGTGTGGAGCAGTCTCCTGTCTGCCCCGCCCCCTCTGCGTGCGTCGGTTCTTCTCCCATAGGCGGTGTGATGAGAGGCTTCTGGGTTGGCCGGAGCTGCTGCCAATCATCCCATGCACTCCCAGAAATGGTCTCCGAGTGCCACCCTCCTAGTAACCAAAGATGCCATGTATGCCCCGCCCCCCTGTAATGTGCTTCTGCTCCCAACGCGCCTGAGCTACAGGGATCTATTGGACGGGTACTGATCTATGGGGACACCTGATGTGGGGGGCTCTGATGGGGGACACCTTCTGAGGGGGGGGGGTTCTGATGGGGCGACACCTGCTGGGGGGGGGCTCTGATGGGGGACACCTGCTGGGGGGGGTTTCTGATGGGGGACACTAATAAAGACTTCTTAGGGGAGCATCCCTGTGTTTGAGTCATAGCCATAGAAACATTTGTAAAGGGAAGGAGTTAGTAAGATGACCACGCCAGCAATATTTCTGCACCCAGGCGCCTGTGACCCTAGGATCGGCCCTGTCCCTATTGGCAGGAGGTGGCAGGGATTCTGTAAGGGTGTGTGGCGCAGACTTTGACCATGTTTTATGTTGCACACTAAATATGGTGCAAAAAATTGCCAGAAAGGTGAACTTTTATTTTAAATCTGTGGGTATCTATCAATTTTTACTTGTTCCTACAGACCTTGTTACAATTTAAAACTCAACTGCCTAAGTCATTTGGGGAAAAGCTTACACAGAGAATACAGGTCAATAAATAAATCAGAACAGCGCTCTCTGTAACAGTCATTTTTAACATCATTAAATGGAATATCCAGGTTAACGTGAATTCCTTTTCTGCTTGGGTGCCCTTTACATAGTAAGTGCCCCCTCCATGAATTACCTCCTAAAGTGTCACCTGGTGTTAAAAAATGAAATTAGGCCATTACCATAAAATATACTGGCTCTTTATAGCAGCCACTACTTCTAAATAGGACTGCAAGCACTGCAGTAAAAGTAATAAGGGCTAATTCACACTATGTATGGTGACAGACAGGAAATCACACGGCCCGAATCACACTGCGGATATTGCAGCGAGTGAACATTTTGTACACTTCAAATAAAGCTGATACAAAATAAAAAAAGAAATAAAAAAAGGAGAAGCAATACGATGACTTTCGCACCACACAAAATAGTAGCTAATGATAAGGAGGAAAAGTATATATATATATATATATATATATATATATATATATATATATATATATATATATATATTTGGGGGGGGGGGGTTCCCAAAGTACTGGAGCAGCAATTTTGTGAGTATATAATCTTGCGGCTATTAAAGTTCAAACACAAAAAATGTAAGCAACCTACAATTACACTGATCTTAATGTAATGTGATTGTAAAAGGTTTTTTTCTAAACACATCACATTTGCCTTTAATGGTTTTGCACAGAGCAGCCCCGATCCTCCTCTACTAAGGTCCCCCGCCAGCGATCCTGGCACTTCTCCCCTGCTGAATGCCCCCCCTAGCAAACCATTTTCATTTGAATAAAGTGGAGAGGGAACAGAACACCCGTCATGATTTTATTGCTGTCTGTGCACCCATTAAGGAGATTTACTCTCTCTATTTGCCCTGTTTACCGTCATCACGGAATGTGAAAGAGCATTCCAAAGTTTGGGTTTTCACCAGGACTGGAATAGAGGGGAAATCTTCCAATGAGATACAATTTCTGGTAACCCTGATGGCAATCGGGGATCCCCTCACTCTGGAGGCATTTCCGCACACTTCCTGCTTTGGCTACGGGACAGGAAGTGAAGTCTTCCCAATGGAATACAGAAAAAATAAAACACTGAAAGGAGTCAAAAGCCTCCTCCATCCTAAATAAAGATAAAGATGTTCTGCCACTAGTTCTGCCTTAAAGTATGACTAAAGGCAAAACTTTTTATTTAGTTTGGATAGAGTAAAAAGGATTGGAACGCTTGCCAGTTTTTATTGCTGTCTGTGCCCCCATTGGGGAGATTCAGCCTCTCTATTTGTCCTGTTTACCATTTTCATTGAAAGTAAAAGAAAATCCCAAATTCTGGGTTGTCCCCAGAAAAGTCATAGAGGAGAAATCTTCCAATAAGGACACTAGTTCTGGTGACCTAAGGGTTCCTAAGAATTTCCCTTACTTTGCAAGGATTTTCCTCGCACTTCCTTTTTGGCTATGGGACAGGAAGTGAAGGGAAATTCCCCCAATAAGACACAGGTGGTGGAAAAAAAACTGACAGGGGTTAAAACCCTTTTTTGACCTGTCCAAAATGGGAAAAAAAATGATAAAAAGTTTGCCTATAGTTCTACTTTGAGTTCACAAAGGGGGATTGTAGATGGCTTATCCATGGGTTCCTCTCTTTATTCTGTAGGATGCAATTTTTCATGGCAGCATCAATATTTTCAAATGCATTTCCTCATCTATTGCTAATGATCCCTAACAGAGAACTCCCTATGAGTAATCAGGCAGCCCAGGTCCATTAAGGAGTTTAGAGCCCTCCTCCCATTTATATATTTTCCCAACAGCTCAAACCTATTAAATAATTACCAAATACCTATAGCCAATGTGTTTGGTTATGAGGTAATATAATCACAAGTAGCTAGATTCACACAGAGTTAGGTCGGCGTATCAGTAGATACGCCGACCTAACTCGGAATCTGCGCTGACCTAAGTTTAAGTGTATTCTCAAACAGAGATACACTTAAACCTATCTAAGATACGGTGGCGCAACTTTACACCGGTACCGCGATAGTCCTAATTGGCCCGCAATTCCTCTCCCCCCTCTTGGCTCTTCGGTCCGGGGACCCTAGACCCAAGTACCCTATATTCTATCTTAGGGTGCAATATTTAGGCTGGCCGCTAGGTGGCGCTTCCATTGCGGTCGGCGTAGAATATGTAAATCACTAGATACGCCTATTCACGAACGTACGCCCGGCCGACACAGTACAGATACGCCGTTTACGTAACGCTTTATCAGGCCCTAAAGTTATTCCATCAAATAGTTGGAATAGTAAAGTTAAAGTATGGCCGCCGTTCCCGCTTCGAAATTTGAAAATTTAAAGTAAGTCGTCCGTGAATAGGGATTTACGTCATTTACGTCCACATCGAAATCAATAGGACCGTGCGGCGTACTTAGCCGCAAGGCACACTGGGAAATTTAGGCGGACGGCGCATGCGCCGTTCCAAAAAAACGTCAATCACGTCAGGTCAAAGCAAATTATGATAAAGCACGCCCCCTCAGCCTATTTTGAATTAGGCGCGCTTGCGCCCGCCGCATTTACGCTACGCCGCCGTAAGTTAGGAGGCAAGTACTTCGTGAATACAGTACTTGCCTCTCTGACTTAAGGCGGCGTAGCGTAAATACGATACGCTACGCCGCCTTAAAGTTGCGCACCCCTACCTGAATCTAGCTAAAGCTGTTTATCATCATCAGTAACAGAACAATATGACAACGCACAGCTCAAAAAAGGACTAATCTATTCACAACAGAAAAGCCCAAACTGTGGAACAGACCAGCACTGAAAATAATGAGATTCTGCACTTCATTATAAACCAAGACTTCCACCATATGTCCTACAGATGCTTTCCCTATTACAGTGGAACCTTGGATTACGAGCATAATCCATTCCAGGAGAATGCTCGTAATCCAAAGCACTCGCATATCAAAGCGAGTTTCCCCATAGGAGTCAATGGAAACAAAAATAATTTGTTCCGCATGGACTTCAATGGCATGCAATACCGCATGTGGCACCTGAGAGCTTCGGAAATGATCGGGGACAGCTCGGCTGACCTCGGAAACACCTGGGAATAGAGTATTTCCAAGTGATTCCAAGTATTTCCGAACTGCTCCAAACTGTTCGAGGGTCACCGGCGCCCCTGCACCTCAGGCCAAATGCGGTACTGCACACCCCATTAGCTTGAATTCTGCTCGTGTTGCGAGACAACACTCGCAAACCGAGTCAGAATTAAAAAATAATAAAAAGTTGCTCGTCTTTCAAAATGTTTGTTAACCGCGTTACTCGTAAACCAAGGTTCCACTGTACTTACAAAGGAAAAAAAACTACTAATTATAATGAGACCTGACACCTTTATTTTTTATTTCCGGTTGCCTAAATCGGTTTTATGATAAAATGTTCAGAGAACTATTTTAAGTAAGACTCTCACATTACATTGATCTGTCCAGTAAGATAACTCGCGTTACCTCTGTAAGAAATAGTTCTCAAGGTCTATGTCACACTTTCCCTTTTTGCTGTACAGTATTAGGTTGCAGAGTCAGTAATATCTAAACAGAGTACTGCTGACACATCTTCCTACACATCTCCCATGTTTCCATTTGAGTGGCAGAAGTATGCTCGCTCTATCAGTATGAAGGTGCCTTCCATAAGTCAAAGCTGCACTCACTCTTCTGATGGTAGAACGAGAAGCGTAGGCAGAAACAATGCTCCAAAAACACTTCCGCTCAGACCACCGCCGCAACGTCAACTTTTTAAAGTGGTTGTAAACCCTTACATATATTCAGTGAAGTGACTGACCTCAGGTGATACACAGATGAAAAAGCCTCCTTCAGAAGTTGTACCTGTCTATCTATATGTGTATTCCCCTTACAGCCATTCAAAGTGCAGAATTTACATAGGATCTCCCAGCTATGAAAAGCAGGAGGTGGAGAACTGAGGTTACATCAGTGTGGCGAGAGCCGATTGGAGGGAAGAGACACATCCACATAGCACATAGGAACAGAGCTAAGGCTGTTAATCAGCTGGAGACCTCTCCCTTGTCACTATGATGGATCTAAAATGACAGGTGCTCTTTAAATGTAAGGACTTATTCTTGCTGGTAGTTAGAATTTGCTGACCTGCTCACGCAGATATACCACGGCAGAATGGCACGGCTGGACGAAACCCTGTATGGGTACGGCTTCGCCTTTTAGAGCTTCCAGAGGCCGCGTGCGCCCACTTCGCAGCGGGGAACGCGATGCGCGTGGCCCGTGAGCACGATCGCTGGCCAGCAGATTTTAGTGGCTGTGGACTTTACATTTTTCGATAAACCGATTCAATGCATAAAAGCCTATCCATGGTCAAATCCTTTGGAGCAAGGCCTGGTAACAACCAACCAAATCACCCCAAACCTTTTCAAATTTGCTTGGACACCCTCTAAGCAGATAGATGCATCTTTCCAGCCACTTTTTGTTTGGTTCCCTTAGGAAGGGTGGATCTTCCGATTTCTAATGTAGGAATATTAACTTGCATGCCAGAAAAAGAGCTCTCAATGGCAACACATTCATTAATTTAGCCCTGGTTCACACCAGTGCGGCTTTGAAATTGTGCTACTTCAGCGCGTTTTCATGTGCGGCTTTATCCACACAAATATCAATGCAAGTTGCACATGAAATAGTGCAGGAACCTTTTTCAAAGTTGCTGCGACATGAGTCGCAGCGATTTTAACGGTTCCATTACTGGCAATGGGGTGCGACTTGTCATGTGATTTTGAACTGTCAAATCGCATGACAAATCACACTGGTGTGAACCAGGGTTTAATGTCTTATCTGAAATACACTAGGACACATGGCAAGCTAAAAAAAACATCAAACCACTCCCAAGAGGCTGATGTTATTCAAAGAGTTAGGAAATGATTAACATCAGACGTCCAACTCGTAGCAGGGAAAAACAACAGCTAGGGAAACATTT
Organism: Rana temporaria; assembly: GCF_905171775.1. Lineage (NCBI taxonomy): Eukaryota > Metazoa > Chordata > Amphibia > Anura > Ranidae > Rana > Rana temporaria. Next base: position 92,164,901 of record NC_053491.1, on the reverse strand, counting down.
GTGTTTACCAGAAAGGTAATCAGAGCCATCACAGCCAAGAAACAAAGCTAGACGAAGCAACATAGGTTGTAGAGGGGGAGCACCTAGTAACCAATCAAATATAAAGCAAGATCACTCAGTCCTATACGGATTTCAAAAGGTACTGCAGTGAGACACATAATCCCAAAAAATATTTCAGTATGTAGTTTTAACATTTTAAAACTTAAATAGGAATTTGTATTGTTTTTATCATGTTAACAGGTGATGGCGCCTTGAATATTAAATCAAGTGTATGTGGCTGCTGCACCTTTAAATAAGTGATTAAATCACCTCAAAATGAAAAACAAACAATGGGCTCAATGTAAAATCATAATGGCTCTGTGCAAAGGGGCGTAGGATGAAGTGATGAATGAATAACACAAGATGTGTTCTAAAATCTGTCAAATAAATGAGTGATAGAAAAAAACTATGAGAAATGTAAAACAAAGTCCAAAGTGACAACACCAAAAAAAAAGTGCTTCTGGACAGACGTGCTTTCTAGTAGCTTCACCGCAGGTGCTCAAAGGGTAGATGGCAACTCACCAAAAGGTGTTTGAGCCCTTTTTACAGAAGGTCAACATGCGCTTTGGAAAGACCAGATTGGTTTCCTGAGCGTGCGGATGGGGCCCGTCAGTCAGGCTCTGGCGTGCCCCAGGACTTTCTAAAGATGCCAAATACGGTGAAACGAACGTCAGAGCAGGGATTCGTTACTTCTGGGCTCCTGTGACTAGGACTTCCTGAAGATGCCAAGTATGGTGAAACGTACATTGGAGTGGGGATCTGTCACTTCCAGGCTCCTTATGTGACTAACCACTAAGGCCCATCATTGAGAGTGAGGCGTGGATCGCGCACCAGCGCCTGACTGACAGGCCCCATCCGCACATGCTGTAGACGCATGTATTGGCACTAGGTGAGTGCAACTTTTATTATACTTGTTTGTATTCTTACATCCTAGCCTTATACTTAGGGATAATTGCAGTGGAAGCATGCAAGCTCAGGAACCAATCTGGTGAGTTGCCATCTATCCTTTGAGAAACCCGTGGTGAAGCTACCAGAAGACAAGTCTGTCCAGAAGCACTTTTATTTTGGTGTTGGGTATTGTCACATTGGACTTTATGTTTTGCATTTCTCATAGTTAATTTCTTTCCCAAATTTTATAACACAACACTCATATATCCTATGGTCATTTACAAAGAGTCTTTATGTTTGATTATGATTTTACATAGTGAGCACCAATATCCTTACACATGGTTTTTTAAGTATGATTTCTAACCTTACTTTTTGTGTGAGCAGCCATGTTTACTGAGGGCAGTTTCCCTGCAATAGCCTCTGTTGCTCCGCCTCCCTGGCGAGAGAGAGGGAGAAAAAAAAATCTGACTGAAGGTCCCCTTTAAGAGGAACCATCCACTATCTTCTTTTATAATGTGAGAAATCTGCGGCGCTGCACCGATTTCAAAAAGTAATTTCTGTACTACTTTTTGCGATTTCGGCCCAGATTTGACAGAAACCTGCACAGATGTCTCTGTAATCGCGGCCAAAATCAGAACTGACTGGCGGGAGTGAAATTGTGCGAGTTCAGCTGAACTCGCACGGCTTCACTCCCGCAGCCCAGTGTGAACCTGGGCTTAGATTTGCATCATCTTCTGCTTTTCTAGATATTTCTACTCCATGTTCTTCTATTCTGTGTATATTGTAATTCTTTGTTTCAATATTGGTCTCAGATTTAGTATATAAATTAAACCAGTAATATTTGTAGGGTAAATGTTTAAAGTGGTATTAAAAGGTTTGGGAAGTAAAAAAATAAAAAAAAATAATAAAATAAATCAGGTCATACTAACCAGCCCTGTGCAGTGATTTTCCGCAGAGCGCCCTCCCCCTTGACCTAGTCCCCCCCCCCCATAAGAAGGTTGTAGATATGCGTCACCGGTGTGTGCTCGCTCCCAAGCCCTGCTCTGCTCTATGCATCCGTGGCTCAGTCCCATCCCCCATTCTCTCCTCATTGGCTCACTGGCTGTGGATTGATGGCAGTGGGAGCCAATGGCTTCTGCTACTCTCTCAGCCAATAAGGAGAGGGAATCCTGGAACAGCTCTGTAGGGGGGGGGGGCAGCGCTCAAGTTTCTTTACCTTCATGCATAAAAGGTAAAAAAACCTTGAGACTTTACCAACCACTTTAAAAGGGGTTGTAAACCCTCAAGGTTTTTCACCTTAATGCATTCTATGCATTAAGGTGAAAAAACTTCTGTCACTCAGCAGCCCCCCCTCCCAAGCCACCGTTATACTTACCTGAGCCCTGTGTTTCCCACAACAGGAACGAGCACACCAGCTCCAGCCATTGTCTTGTGTCCTGATTGGATTGAATGATAGCAGTGTAACCATTGGCTCCCACGGCTGTCAATTCAATCCAATGACATGGGCGCAGGGGGGGGGGGTAGAGTCCTGCCTTCCTGTGTTAATAGACGCAGAAGCAGGACACGGGAGCACGCCCGCACGGCTGTTCAGAAGGAGAGCGTTTCTTCCGACGGCACTCAAGAAGGAGGAGGAGCCAGGAGCACCCCAGAAGAGGAGGATCGGGGGCCACTCTGAAAAACCAACTGCCCAGCGGAGGTAAGTATGATTTTTTTTTAAACCCTGAACCTTTACAACCCCTTTAACCCACAGAGGTCCTCATTTCTATAGAAAGGAGAACATTCCAAAATTCTTCTGATGGTACATTTCATTATGTAAGAACTAGTTCGTGGAAAAATGTCACACTTCACATACGTCATCACTACATACTTTAATATTTGAGCACCGAGGAGAAAAATGCAAATTATTTGAATAATGCCTTTTTTCCCCTTTTCTGCTTTTGCAGCCATTTACCCCTTAATACTTTTTACGAGTCATCTATGGGCCATGATGGCAGCTCCAGGGACCTAAAGATCAGTGAAGAACCGTCCCAGATGAAGACATTGGGCCAGATCCACGTAGCACATCGTAATTTTCAGCAGGCGTAGCGTATCGTAGGAACTCTACGCCGCCGCAACTTTAAGGCCCCATACACACGAGAGGATTTATCCGCAGATACGGTCCAGCGGACCGTTTCCACGGATAAATCCTCTCAAAGAAATCCGCTGATTTCGATGGGATGGAGTGTACACACCATCCCATTGAAATCCGCGCGGAAATCCTCTGCCGATGACGTGTCGCGCCGTCGCCGCGATTATGACGCGGCGACGGGCGCGACGCTGTCATATAAGGAATTCCACGCATGCGTCAAATCATTACGACGCGTGCGGGGAATCCCTTTGGACGAATGGATCCGGTAAGTCTGTACAGACGAGCGGATCCATCCGTTGGAATGGATTCCAGCAGATGGATATGTTGTGCAGCACAACAAATATTCGATCTGCTGGAATCCATCCCAGAGGAGATTTCTCCGCGGAAACAGATCCGCTGGCGTGTACACACCATAGGATCTATCCGCAGAAACCCATTTGCTGGGATTTATCTGCGGATAGATTCTATCGTGTGTACGGGGCCTGAGAGGCAAGTGCTGTATTCACAAAGCACTTGCCTCTAAAGTTACGGCGGCGTAGCGTAAATCTGCTGGCGTAAGGGCGGGGAATTCAAATGATAAAGATGTGGGCGTGTTTTATGTTAATTTTACTTGACCCAACGCAAATGACGTTTTTTCTGAACGGCCCATGCGCCGTCCGTGGGGGTATCCCAGTGCGCATGCTCCAAATTAACCCGCAACAAGCCAATGCTTTCGACGTGAATGTCATTCTACGCAAAGCCCTATTCGCGAACATTTTACGCAAACGACGTACACAACGGAAAATTCGACGCTGGCCCGACGTCCATACTTTACATTGGCTACGCCTCATATAGCAGGGGTAACGTTACCCTGAAAAAAGCCGGACGTACGTTTGTGGATTGGCGTATCTAGCTAATTTGCATACTCGACGCGGAAATCGACGGAAGCGCCACCTAGCGGCCAGCGTAAATATGCACCTTAGATCCGACGGCGTACTAAGATGTATGCCAGTCGGATCTAGCCCAGCTTTAGGCGTATCTTGTTTTGTGGATACAAAACAAAGATACGCCGGAGCAACCTAGAAGTTACGCAGCGTATCAATAGATACGCCAGCGTAACTTCTTTGTGGATCTGGCCCATTGCTGGACTCCTGGACAGGTAAGGGTCTGCTTATTAAAACTCGAAGGCTACAGCATTTGTAGCTGTTGACTTAATTTTTGTAAAATTGACCGAAGTTCCTTTTTAACACCGACAGAGGTCAACTTATGTAAAACCTTAATCCCAAAAGGAAAAAATCTGCAAGTGTATCAAATATTACCCTCTCCCCAGATTGACAATGCTGCAATCCAAAAAAAGAGTTTCCATTGCCCCTCCATCCAGAGTGAAGACACCCTAACAGGGGTTTGGGTTTAATACCGCTTTACTGGGCAAATAAAAAAACAGTTTTTGTTGCTGCCGACTTGAAATTTTATAAAAATATGACTGGAGCTCCTCTTGAATTTCTCCTGAATAATAACTGCACTTCTTAGCATGCAAGTGTGCCTAGGCACTCCTGTGCCAACAGCTTCATAGCTGTATATCTGTCTTGTAAGAGGCACCATGCCTTTTGCTGCTAGTCTCAGGAGGTTTGGAGTGATATGGTTATGCATGATGTATGCTCTGGACTGTTCTCCTTAACGGAGAAAAAGCTGCAGTGCAAGGATCTCCCTGCTTCTGCTTCATTAGGTCTGTAGATCAGTGCATCCTCCCCTGTTGCTTCTTGAATATTCCACCACCACTCAAAGGGGTAGCTCTGTCCTGAGGGAGCAAGACCTGCCTCTACCAAGATGGCTGCCTCCATGCAGAGACACAGGGCTAGATTCACATACCTTTAGGCGGGCGTAGCGTATCTCCTATACGCTACGCCGCCGTAACTTTGAGAGGCGAGTATGGTATTCTCAAAGATTTTGCAGCCAAAGTTACGGCGGCATAGCGTATTAGGGCCTGCGTAAGCCCGCCTAATTCAAATGTTGAAGCTAGGGGCGTGTTTTATGTATATTAAGTGTGACCCCACGTAAATGACGTTTCGATTGAACGGCTCCAAATGACGTCGGCAAATCGTCAATGCTTTCGACGCAAACATAAATTACGGCCAGCCCCATTCACGGACGAGTTACGCAAACGACGTAAAATTTTAAAGATTCGACGCGGTTCCGACGTCCATACTTAACATTGGCTGCGCCATCTTTTTGGTGGTTTATCTTTACGCCTGAAAACCCCTTACGTAAACGGCGTATCTTTACTGCGACGGCCGGGCGTACGTTCGTGAATAGGCGTATCCAGCTGATTTACATATTCTAGGCTTAAATAAGCGTAACACGCCCCTAGCGGCCAGCGTAAATATGCAGTTAAGATACAATGGCATAGGAGACTTACGCTGGCCACATCTTAGCAACATTTAAGCGTATCTCAGTTTGAGCATACGCTTAAAGTTGCGACGGCGCGGATTCGGACTTACGACGGCGTATCTACTGATACGCCCGTCGTAAGTCTACCTGAATCTGGCCCACAGTGTAAAACAAGGCATCAAAGTAAAGAACGGGGGAATAAAACTGTAGGGGTCTATTAGCAATACCAGTGACTATTGCTTTGCCCCTGGATTGTCTTTTTGGGCACCGCATCCACTGTTCAGGTCATCTTTAGAGAGTTGTGAATGAATAAACTACATATCCCACCTGCCACGGCATCAGACAGACCTGTAGTTCTCAAAAGGAGCACAAGTATAGTGACCCCAGCACTCGTACTCCTATGACACATCCTCTAACTGGAAGTCTGTACCTCAGTACAGGCATAAAGCTAGGAGGAACAGTCTGCAGGAGCCTCACATTGCACCTGCAATCCACTGATTATGGTTGCAATGCTTTGCAAAAAAATTATAAAAAATGCACCTTTTTTCCTGCAAATATATCACTTGTTTTTTTTTTTTATAAAAAGGTACTCTTCTTTTAAATGAGAGGTGATAAATGGCAGCCCCCATACATTTCCCATAACAACGTGACTTTAAAAAACATAAACAGGTCTGTGTTGCATAGAAGAACACATGAAAAACAGACAGCAAAAAATATTCAAAGAAACTTGGGCATATAAAATTGTATACAACTACACAGCGTGTCAACTGCCAAGATCAATGAATGGAGAATACATGAGATACAACAGAATACTACAACAGAAGTGGGGATAAGGAATAAAAAATAAAAAATAAAGAAGGAAGAAGAGTAGAGTAAAATGTCCTTTATTTATAATGCATCAAGTTCTTGAAAAGAATAAAAAAAAAAAAAATCCAAAACACCCGCACCTGAAAAACTTGTCCTACCTACAAAACAAAACTATCATTACCGTCCTCTGGCTATACTGTCAACAGTGTTTCCCTTGGCGATGAAACTAGATTTCAGTGATCGACTACTCGGTATAAGATACCGTGTTGAACACAAGCACGTATTACCCAGGGACGTGCAGTCAGGGGAGGCAGGTAAGGCAGATAAGGCAGAGCCACACATGCCATGAACATGGAAAAAAAAAACACACAAAACAAACAAAAACAAAACAAAAAAGGATCGAGCTTCGAGGGTCGTAGCTGAGGTCCTACACCACCACTGGTCAAAATATTTGGGGCTCCTGCCACCTATAGTTCTGGAGCTACGGGGGCTTCTTGTGCAGCCTGTCAGAAGTTACATACAGAGTGGCCAGTTTAAATAAAAGCTTGCACACTCTGTTTGCAGCAGACTGAGAGGTTGAGCTCACAGTACCTCTCCTCACTTCTTGTCAGAAGCACCAAGCTTAACCACTTAAGACCCGGACCAATATGCAGGTAAAGGACCAGGCCCCTTTTTGGAATTCGGCACTGCATCGCATTAACTGACAATTGCGCGGTCGTGCGACGTGGCTCCCAAACAAATTTGGCGTCCTTTTTTTCCCCACAAATAGAGCTTTCATTTGATGGTATTTGATCACCTCTGCGGTTTTTATTTTTTGCGCTATAAGCAAAAATAGAACGACAATTTTGAAAAAAATTCAATATTTTTTACTTTTTGCTATAATAAATATCCCCCAAAAATGTATAAAAAAATAATTAGATTTTCCTCAGTTTAGGCCGATACGTATTCTTCTACCTATTTTTGGTTAAAAAAAAAATCGCAATAAGCGTTTATCGATTGGTTTGCGCAAAATTTATAGCGTTTACAAAATAGGGGATAGTTTTATTGCATTTTTATTAATATTTTTTTTTTACTACTAATGGTGGCGATCGGGGAATTTTTTCGTGACTGCGACATTATGGCGGACACATCGGACAATTGTCATTTTCACAGCAAAAAGTGCTATAAAAATGCATTGTTTACTGTGAAAATGACAATTGCAGTTTGGGAGTTAACCACTAGGGGGCGCTGAAGGGGTTAAGTGTGACCTCATATGTTTTTCTAACTGTAGGGGGGCGGGGCTGGACGTGTGACGTCATTGATCGCCGTTCCCTATATCAGGGAACAGACGATAAATGACAGTGTCACTGTGAAGAACAGGGAAGGTGTGTTTACACACACCTCTCCCCGTTCTTCAGCTCCTGTGACCGATCGCGGGACTCCAGTGGCGATCAGATCCGCGGGTCCCGCGGCCCACAGCTGGGCACTTAAAGAGGACGTACAGGTACGTGATTGTGCCCAGCCGTGCCATTCTGCCGACGTATATCGGCGTTAGGTGGTCTTTAAGTGGTTAATGGACAGCTTGGAGCCTTGGACCAATGGTAAAGCACCATTGGACCAAGCTGTCCCATAAAAATGCTGCAGTGGAGGCTCGCCTCTCACTGCAGTGTCATAGAAGGGGGCATGTGTCTAAAAGACAAATGTTCCCTTCCAGCCCAGCCCAGAAGGAAAAAAAGCATGGGTTTATGGGTATAAGATTTACCCATAATGCCATATTTTTCTCACACAGTTAAGAGGGAGAATGATAATCTGCTGCCTGCTGAAAAGGTATGGTTATAACATATAGCATAATAATATATGATTTAGCTTGATTGATACATAATCATTTTTTTTACTATCTATTTACTTGGAAATTTTTGGTTTGAAGTTATAAATTCAAACTTCAGTAATTTGTCCATTAAGCCACCTGCTTGAGTACAATTTTAGAAAATATAGTAAATTATCTTAAAAACAATATATAATAATTATTTGTATATTACTGACTCTTGGTAATTAACCACTTGCCACCCAGGCCAATTCTGGCACTTCTCTCCTACATGTAAAAATCATATTTTTTTTGCTAGAAAATGACTCAAAACACCCTAACATTATATATTTTTTTTAGCAGACACCCTAGGGAACAAAATGGTGGTCATTGCAACTTTTAATGTTACATGGTAGAAAAAAAAAAAAAAAACGGTTTTATACGTTTTTTTGTATAATGTGAAAGATGATGTTATGCCAAATAAATAGATAGCCAAACATGTCACATTTTTAAATTGCGTACACTTGTGGAATGGCGCCAAACTTCAATACTTAAAAATCTCCATAGGCGACGCTTAAATTTTTTTTTACTGGTTACATGTCTAGCGTTACAGAGGAAGTCTAGTGCTAGAATTATTGCTCTCGCTCTAACGTTTGTGGCATCTGGCTCTAATACTAGCCAGTGCCCCACCAGCCTCTTACCTTCACCGCATGTCCCTCGTATCACCTTGCCTTCCACTACAAGACTGCACACCAAAGACCACAAACTGTATACAAAACTAAGGTCACTTGCTGCAGCCACCATAATCTGAACCCAATATGGAGTCCCATTTACAAATGTCAGCCTAAACCCAACAATATAGGAATAATGTTTTTCAGCCAACTAACATCACATAAACAAAGTAATGAGTCTGCGGACCCCTATGTACTGTACTTGTGTTTCATATCCTGAACTTGTGATAAGCTTTGTAAGATCACTGTGCTTTGTAATAAGAAAAATGTAATCCCATTTTGCCATATACACTGTACCTTGCAACCCTCGCAGGTGATGACCCCGTAATGGATCCCTGATGATTTGTCTCCACAGATTTTGCACGGAATTATTTCGATTTGAGCTGCAGAATAAAGAGGAGAACAGAGTTAATTACCTAACATTTTAATAGATGAACAAGATGAACCCATACTAAATATTCCAGGCAGAGATGCAAACCCGCTCCCCCTTAGGGCTCCCATCTAAAATTATAGTTGCTCATTATCTAAAGGCTTTTGGGTAATTAAAATGGGTCAGACAAGGTGCCAAAAGATCTAGAACATAAATTTGTGCCCATATATCAGGCTTTACTTTGTGATAAAAGCTATTTTTGTATGGTATGTAGAAGAGAAGGCAATAGAGATGTCAGACAAGCTAGAGTTCCCAACACGTAAATGAAACTTTTAGGTAGAACAATTGGAGTACGACTAGGTTTCCTCAAGATATCCAACAGCACCACACCTATCAAAGAAACAGGATGGGCTGTATATGCTGCTACAGAACATTCAGGAATCATCATGGAAGGTAGGTCCTAGCAAGGAGTTCAAGCGACCTCTCTTTGTGGTACGAGATCTTGCTCTGCTAGTTGAAAGAGATGAGGGAAGACTGAAGGAAGCATACATTTTGAAAGTTTGCAATGAGAAACAACCACATCAATAAATACATTTATAAACGCCTAACAGAACAACGTATCCATTGAAACAAGTTACGTAATTATATAGTATGGTTACATCATAAAGAGGTTAAAGGAGACAAGTCTATCAAGTTTAGCATCATTCGAATTGCAGTTTGGTTCCAGTAGAAGGCAAAGCCAACCCTCTGGGCAACCATGACTAATGTTCCTTCAGAGAAGAAAAACAAATTCCATTCTGATAGATGCAGGTCCCTTGAATTGTGATATTCTAGATTATATGTACCAATTACGACTATAGATGCCAGTGGTTGTACGTAATCACGACTAACCTACATATGCAGTAGTGAAGATCACAGCCTACCACCTTTCAATGCAGATAAATCCTTTGGATATTGATGGAAACATTACCAGTCATTTTAATGGCATTCAAGCCCAAATGAGGGCTAAATTACCGTGTTTACTTGAGTATAAGCCGAGATTTTCAGTACATTTTTTGTGCTGAAAATGCCCCCTTCGGCTTATACTCGAGTCACCTTTTTGCGCCTGATCTCCCGGAATTTGTGGACCCGGTACTGGCCGGCCGTAGGTCCCCTGGACCCCAAACTTGGCACACACAAACTTGGCACACATGTAGCCCCACTCTTCCTCTACAATTGAGAAATGTTTGTTGTCCGGGGGACCTACGGCCGTGGAGCACCGATTTTTCAAATCTGGGCACCACTTCCATAAACTCCCATGTTAAACTGTAATTTCTCCGGTGACTTTGTGGATGTGATACCGGCCGGTCGTAAGTCCCCTGGACCCACAATTTGGCTCACATATAGCCCCATTTCACCTCCAAGTGTGAAAAGTTTGTTGTCTGGGAGACCTACGGCTGGGGAGCACCGAATTTTCAAATCCGGGCACCCCTTCCATAGACTCCCATGTTAAACGTCAGTCTAGTCATGGGCACAGTGAGGCATGGGCACAGTGAAGGATGGGCACAGTGAGGCATGCACATGGACACAGTGAAGCATGCAGATGGACACCCTAGGCTTATACTCGAGTCAATAAGTTTTCCTATTTTTTTGTGGTAAAATTAGGTGCCTCGGTTTATATTCAGGTCGGCTTATACTCGAGTATACACAGTAATTCCAAATGCATCAAAGCAAAAGAAGTTTAGAAAGCAGTCACAGCCTGAGTGGAAAAGCCTGCCCCCCGCCAGCACTGTAAAGAATGTGCCTTGCTTCCTTTGTGGAAGCCGTGGTCCTGCTGCTAAATAAGAGCTACAGTTCTGCAATCAGTAGCGAGTATGAGCTTTTCTGTTTGCAGAGCTAATGATTTGACTAAGCAGGGAGCATGCTACACTTCAGCAGAAACAACACTGCTTCCACATAGAGAACAAGAGTCCTTCTCTACAACATGCAGGCAGGGGACAGGGCTTTCTACGCAGGCTGTGGCTACTTTATAAACAAAAACTTTGGCCCGGATTCTCGTACGAGTTACGCCGACGTATGTCCAGATACGCCGTCGTAACTCTGAGTCCGAGCCGTCGTATCTATGCGCCTGATTCTTAGAATCAGTTACGCATAGATTTGTATTAGATCCGACCGGCGTAAGTCTCTTACGCCGTCGTATCTTAACTGCATATTTACGCTGGCCGCTAGGGGCGTGTACGCTGATTTCTGCCTAGAAATATGTAAATCAGCTAGATACGCAAATTCACGAACGTACGCCTGGCCGACGCAGTACAGATACGCCGTTTACGTTAGGCTTTTCCCGGCGTAAAGTTACCCCTGCTATATGAGGCGTAGATGCGGCGTACCAATGTTAAGTATGGACGTCGTTCCCGCGTCGAAAATTTTGAAAATTTTACGTTGTTTGCGTAAGTCGTTTGCGAATAGGGCTGGGCGTCATTTACGTTCACGTCGAAAGCATTGGCTTCTTGCGGGTTAATTTGGAGCATGCGCACTGGGATACTTTCACGGACGGCGCATGCACCGTTCGTAAAAAGCATCATTTACGTGGGGTCACATTAAATTTACATAACACACACCCACATCTACCACATTTGAATTAGGCGGACTTACGCCGCCCTATTTACGCTACGCCGCCGCAACTTTGGTTTGAGAATACGGCACTTGCCTGTCAAAGTTGCGGAGGCGTAACGTAAATAGGATACCTTACGCCCGCACAAAGATACGCGCTTCTACGTGAATCCGGGCCTTTATATTTTTGTTTAGCTGCACCTTAAATGCATTTAGTGGATTTAATAAAGTGAAAATGTTGGTGGGATTTAAACTTTCTCTTAATTTAAATCCTTTCACTAAAAATTATTTACCTATCCTGGGCATTAATATTTTAAGAAGGTCAACTCCAGATGCCACCAAAATGTTCCAAAATAAAAAGTTTTTTTTTTTCTTTTTTTATTGTGAAAAAACATTTACTATTCCTTTTATAAATGTATTTCTACACCTATGAGAACTCTCCATATCTATACTGACGTACTGTAGTAATGATTTACATGGGGACAATACTTGTAATCCAATAATATAAAATAAAATAAAGAATTGTAAGCAGGGTACCCCAGGGCTCTGTCCTGGGACCAATTCTATTTAACTTGTTCATAAACAATATAGAGTTTGGGAAAAAAAACAAGGAAGATGATAACTTCACTACAGGATATAGAAACTTTACAAGATGACCCAGGTAAAAATAGAGGGGTAGGCAGCTAAATAGCCGGGAGTCTCAATTTCCTCGTCGTGTTCCTCGTCGGGCTGGTTTACGACAAGAAACACGTTCGTGTGTATGCTTAGAAACCCGCGCATGCTCAGAATAAAGTATGAGATGGGAGCGCACCTTCGGTAAAAGTAGCGTTCGTAATGGAGATAGCACATTCATCACGCTGTAACAGACTGAAAAGCGCGAATCGTCTCTTAGCAAACTTTTACTAACACGCAGTAACATGAGATTAGCAAAAGCAGCCCCAAGGGTTGTGCCAGTGGAATCAAACTTCCCCTTTATAGTGCCGTCGTATGTGTTGTACGTCACCGCGTTTGAGAACGTCGAGATTTTGTCTTGACAGTGTGTACGCAAAGAAAGCTTAAGATTCTCGACAAGCCTAACAAGGAACTTGTCGAGGAAAACGAGGTTTCATTTACGGCGAGTTCCTCGGTCGTGTGTACAAGGCCAGCAGCTTTCCTGCCGAGAAAAACGTGCGTGTGTACGAGGCTTTACAAGGGAATATGACAGATATACAAATCTTTAAAATTGGAACTCTAGCATTGAGAGGAAACTATTTAACCCTTGAAGATGAAGTGGTTCAATCTTAACCACTTGCCTAGAGGGCACTTTAAAAAAAAAAAATCCCCCACACAAAGCTTTATTTTGGTGGTATTTAAATCAACAAACAAAAAACAAACAATTTTTTCTTAAAGTGGTAGTAAACCCCGTGACACTTAATTTTTTTAATACTACACCTGTGAGGCAAAAGGCATAATGAGCTTGTTTGCACCGCATACTAGCTCATTATGAAATACTTACTTTAGAACAAGGCATCGGTATCACAAACTGGTCCACGCTGAGGCAGCTGACATTTTGACTCTGCGTGTCTTCCGGGTATCGCGGCTCCAGCCCTGTGAGTGGCTGGAGCCGCAATGTTGCCACTCCCGTGCATGCGCGCAGGACACTTCTTTCCGGCGTCTGCCGGGCTTTCAGCCAAGAATCCCCAATGCGCCGCTGAAGTCAGCGGCACATTGCAAGGGGAATATCTCCTAAACCGTACAGGTTTAGGAGATATTCTTTTTACCTACAGGTAAGCCTCATTATAGGCTTACCTGTAGGTAAAAGTTAAAAAATAGACTATACAATTAGTTTCTGTTATAACATTTTGGAAACCGGTAATTTTTCTTCTTCAAATATGTGCACTAATAGACTGCACTGATAATCAGGACACTGATCATCAAGTGCAGATGTCCATTTTTTTACACTAGCCGGTTACCGGCTCTCTCCTCTCCTCACACCGACAGCATGAGGAAAGGAATGGCAATAACCAGCAAGTGTGGTTACATCATAGTCAGCTGTGATGGGACACAGCTGATCACGTGGTAAAGATCCACTGTGATTGGTTCTTTACTGAGGAAGCACAGCGATCACAGAGTGCTCTGTCATACAAGAGAGGACATTGTATGACGCCCTCCCAGAACTGACCGACCGCAATGTAGCCATCATTATGCTATAGCGTCACCGGCAAGTGTTTATGCTGCATTTTTTACTGAAGGGGTAAGGATGTTCAACTACCTTCCACAGTTGGTGGAGTTTATTAAAAATAAAAAAACTCTTCAATAAATTTGCCAGTGAACACAATAATGTTCAGGAATATTGAAAATGGTAGTTACACACACACAAATTGAACTGGATGGACTGGTGTCTTAATTTAACCTTACCAACTACCGTATGTAACCATATAGAAGCTAAACAACTCAAAAACAATGGAAAATGATAAGCATGCATAGAAAGATTATTAGGTCAATGATGGAGCATTTAGTACAGACCTATTCCTAATACCATTCTAGAGAGTACAGGAAAGAAAATAAGAAAATATTTTATATTATTGTTTCAGGCTTACTATCATTTATCATTAGCATCGAACTGCAAAAATCTACATAAATATAATTTCTCATCCTACCCATAGGCTCTTTCCCAGTGGACTCTATTTGCACAAACTCTAATCAGTCTTGACCATGGCTTCATCAGCGCCAATATGTAATATGTGACAACGGTGACACCGCTTGCGATGATCGAATCTCCACAGCGATGATGAATAAGCTCTTTACTGTGATGCTGACTATCTGCACACCGATATTAATCACATTGCTCTCTAGGATCATACAGAGTTCCATTGGTAATGAACATATCCATTTGTATAATGATATGAGCAGCTATAGACACTTTATAATGAAGACGCTGCAGTATATCAAATAATGGCACAAAGTGTAAGGATAATGAATGTACAAGGATAAAAATAAAGTAATAGTTAATCTTGAGAAGCAGAGAAAAACTGTGAATGATGGAGGCCATAGATAGTCATTAGGTAGATGGGTGTACAGTACTTAGGTGGATTATGAATGCCTGGAAACCCCCTGGGACCCTACCGTCAGGACTGATAGTATCACTGACACCAAGTATCTCCAATATAAAGGTCTCCCCTCTTTATCTACAATAATAAATGGAAAATAGTTTTGCTTTGTGACAAATGACAGAAGTACCAGGCCCCGAATAGAACTCTGTAAAGAAAGAAAGAGTTTGTGTGGATACTTTTCTGCTATTTTCCCGACGACAAAAGACCCTCATCCTATCTACAGCTATTGGGGTATGAAGACTCACCGGCCACTTTATTAGGTACACCTTGCTAGTACCGGGTTGGCTCTCCTTTTGCCTTCAAAACTGCCTCAATTCTTCGTGGCAATCGATTCAACAAGGTGTTGGAAACATTTCTCAGAGATTTTGTCCATTCTGACATGATAGCATCACACAGTTGCTGCAAATTTGTCAGCTGCACATCCATGATATGAATATATATATATATATATATATATATATATATATATATATATATATATATATATACACACACACACACATACATACATACACACACATACACACATATACATAATTGTTTATTTAAATATGATTTGTTTGATTTAAAAATATTTTTTTTTTGTATTAAATGTCGTTTAATAAAATGCTTTTGGAGTAAAAATCTATATAAAAGATATTTTTTATTAAGGATACATTAATAATCTATTCAGGATGAAATTTAGCTTAGTTATGTAGCATGAGGCTGTATATTCCGCAATATTTTCATTTTTGGTAAACTCATTCAATGAAAACAAGATAACATGCACTGCATTGATGTTATTGTTTTAGTTAAATAAAATAAAACATTTGAGTAAGTTCTCCAACTATGTGCGATTAACCTAAAATCAGTTCCGATATCGCTGATTTACTAACCTGACAGCTCATTCTAAATAAGAAACCTTCATTTTGTTTGCGAATATTAAAAGATTCGAACTACCAGCAGTCCTTACATTTAAAGAGCACCTGTCATTTCAGATCCATCATGGCAGCGTCTGTTAGCGGGCATTCACCAACCTGCTGGCGCCGCGTCCCTGCTGTGTCCCTGCCGCATCACCAGCCGCCCCATTAAAGTGAATGGGACTGTCAGTGAGTACACAGCGGGTCAGAGGAGGAGCTGCAGGACACAGATGACAGTTGCTCTTTAAAAATTAAGATTTAAAATCGGACTCGATTTAAACCAAGCCTTTTGACTATTGATCTAAATCAAATCCAACCTGAAAGCGGGAGTTCACCCGAATTTTTTTTTTTAACATTAGATTGAGGCTAATTACGGGAAGCAGAATCGGGTGTTTTGTTTAAAATCAATGCAGTACTCACCGTTTTAGAGATAGATGTTCTCCCGCCACTTCCGGGTATGGTCTTCGGGACTGGGCGTTCCTATTTGATTGACAGCCTTCCGACGGTCGCATACAGCGCGTCACGAGTTGTCGAACGTTCGGAAACTCGTGACGCGCTGTATGCGACGGTCTGAAGGCTGTCAATCAAATAGGAACGCCCAGTCCCGCACCCCATACCCGGAAGCGGCGGAGAACATCTATCTCTAAAAAGGTAAGTACTCCATTGATTTAAAAAAAAAAAAACACCCGATTCTGCTTCCCGCAATAAGCCTCAATCTAATGTTAAAAATAGTTTTTTTTGGGTGAACCCCCACTTGAAGTAAGCCAAATGAAAATTCCAATTGCAAAGTGAAAATTCACTGGAAATTGAACAGCCTGTTTGCCTTTAGGATATCGGCTGCTATACCGTATATCAATACAGTATTACATTGTCTGCACACTGATCAAACAATTGAGGATAAATTAAGCAAGTTAAATAAGAAGTCCAGAGTCCTGATACCAATTACAGCTCTGCAATAAATCTTCCTTCAAATCTGACCGTGCGGGATGGTAAAGTTGGGGTGACCTTCTCCTTGTAGAAAAGGTTAAATGTCGCTAAAACTATTTGGCACATGGCTGTTTGCAGTATTTTAAAACACACTGAAAAGCATACCTGCCTTATTTGTCTGGGCAGAGGGGGTGTAGTTGTGGCATTTTGAAACAAGCCCAAATATTCATGGAGTTAGAACAAAGAAAAAAAAAAAAACACAGGAAAAAGGAACAGCAATAGCTTAACTTTCCCTATGGAAAAAGCATAAACTGATGCACCTGGCTTGCGCAAAAAGGCAACGGCGACTTTATTTTCTACAAATTGATGATCACATCAAGCATACAAGAAACATATATATATATATTTTTAGACAGCTAAATACTTACACTTTAGTTTTCTATCCAGCCAGTAGGTGGAGCTCTAGTTTATTTTTCTCATATTCTCAGCTATTTTGAAAACTGCCCATTATCTTACAGTGAACCAGATCATGCACACTAAAAAGTATTTGAAAACTCGGAACAGGTAAGAAAAGCACCTTTACTTTGTGGCAGGGTGGCTAGAAATCGATGATTTAAAAAAATATATATATCTCTGAATCCGGCCGGTCGTATCTATGCGCCTGATTCATAGAATCAGTTACGCATAGATCTCCCTAAGATCCGACAGGTGTAAGTGACACCTGTCGGATCTTAGGCTGCAATTCTAGGCCGGCCGCTAGGTGGCGATTCCATTGCGGTCGGCGTAGAATATGCAAATGGGTTGTTACGCCGATTCACGAACGTACGCTTTGCCCGTCGCTGTAAATGTTCGCCGTTTCCGTAGAGATACGCGGCGTAAAGATAAAGCTAGCCCCTAGGTGGTCTAGCCAATGTTAAGTATGGCCGTCGTTCCCGCGTCGAAATTTGAAATTTAACGTAGTTTGAGTAAGTCGTCCGTGAATGGCGCTGGACGCCATTTACGTTAACGTCGAAACCAATGACCTCCTTGCGACGTCATTTAGCGCAATGCACGTCGTGAAATTTTAGGGAGGGCGCATGCGCAGTACGTTTGGCGCGGGAACGCGCCTAATTTAAATGATACACGCCCCATTTGAATTAGGCGGGCTTGCGCCAAACAGATTTAAGCTACGCCGCCGCAAGTTTACAGGCAAGTGCTTTGTGAATTAAGCACTTGCCCATAAAACTTGCGGCGGTGTAACGTAAATGCAATACGTTACGACGCCGCGATTCTACGTGAATCTGGCCCATTGTTTTCTATTTAGGATACAAAAATAATTTAGTTTATTCAGCATGAAATGGAGCTTAGCTATGTAGCATGAAGTTGTATATTCTGCAAGATTTACATTTTTGGTAAACTCATTCAATGAATCCAAGCTGTGCAAGCTGAGATAACATGCACTGCATTGATGCATTCACACAATTTCACAGCAACAGGAGATAAAACAAAGTTCAAGAATATTCCTTTAGCCCCGTGGTTCTCAACCACTGTCCTCAGGCCAGGTTTGCAAGATAACTGAAATACATGACAGGTGATATCATTTGCTGCTCAGTGATTGCAATATTCTAGTCTGCATCTCCCCAGGGTAATACATAAAACCTGGCCTGTTAGTGGGTCCTGAGGACAGGAGTAGAGAACCACTGTTTTAGCCCATTAAAAATTCTAACTACCGGCAAGAAAAAGTCCTTACATTTAAAGAGCATCAGTCATTTCAGATCCACCATGGCAGCGCCTGTTAGTGTGCATCCACTCACCCGCTGCCGCCATGTCCCTCACCTGGTTGTGTCAGTATCGCATCACCAGCCGTCCCATTAAAGTGAATGGGACTGTTGGTGAGTAAACAGCGGGTAAGAGGAAGAGGAGCCGCTGCAGGACAGAGATGACAAATTGTGTTGATTTAAATCAAGCCTTTTTACTAGCAATTTAAATCAACTTAATTTAAAGCAAATCCACCCTGCTTTGTGGTAAAGGTTCCTTATTTTTTTGCCCCCCCCCCCCCCCAGGTAAGTCTAGCCTGCCCTTCCCCACCCCCATCACTATATTCATTAACCTCTTCCCCACCGAGCCATAGTAAAATGACGTCGGTGGGGACCTTTCGTCCTTCAGACTGGACGTCATATGACGTCCTGTCTTTTCCGGCCGCTAGGGGGCGCGCGCGCGCCGCCGCATTCCTCGGGACCCGATGCGCGTGCCTGGCAGCCGCGATGTCTGCCGGGCACCCGCGATTACCCGCAATCACGGCAGGACTATGGATCTATGTGTGTAAACACACAGATCCATGTCCTGTCAGCAGTGAGGAGACAGATGTGTGTTCCCAGTACAGAGGAACACACATCGATCTCCTCCCCTTGTCCCCCCCCCCTAACAGTTAGAACACACTTTAGGGAACATATTTAACCCCTTCAGCACCCCCTAGTGAAAAAAGAAAATCGCAGATCGCCACCATTACTAGTAAAAAAAAAGCCATAATTATATTTCCTATTTTGTAGACGCTAGAACTTTTGCGCAAACGGATCAAATACGCTTATTGCATAAATATGTAGAATACGTATCGGTCTAAACTGAGGGGAAAAAAAAAGTTTTAAAAAAAAAAAAATATGATATTTAATTGAATCAAAAAGTTAAAGATAGTGTTTTTTTTTCAAAATTGTCGCTCTTCTTTTGTTTATAGCGCAAAAAATAAAAACCGCAGAGATGATCAAATACCACCAAAAGAAAGCTCTATTTGTGGGAAAAAAGGGTGACAATTTTGTTTGGGAGCTACGTCGCACGACCGCGCAATTGTCATTCAAAGTGCGACAGAGCTGAAAACTAAAAATTGGTCTGGGCAGGAAGGGGGTGAAAATGCCCTGTATGGAAGTGGTTAATATCGTACTCTTCATCTATCACAACACCTGCACAGTTTGGCCCAATAGACTTCTATGGGTTGGCTACTTTCCAAAACTGATCTTTAGCCCTGGTTCACATTGGAGGGATTTGACATGTCAAATCGGTGGCAAGGGCACCGATTCTTCTGTACTACTTTTGGCGACTTCGGGGTGCGATTTCCATAGACATCTGAGCAGAAACCCGCACAGATGTCTCTAAAAATCACCCCCGAAGTCGGGACTGACATGCGGGAATGAAATGGTGCGCGTTCAGCTGAACTTACGTAATGTAATTCCCGCTGTCCGGGTGAACCTAGGCTTAATGGATCAGAATCTTACATTAAAAGTAAGTAGTGAGATAAGTAATGGCTTCTTTTATTGTCTTTTAGTCTGGGCACAGATGCACTTTGATGACTCAGCCACAGCAGTGACTTATCCCTTACCATATGACCTAGATCCAGAGTTTCAATGTCTGACAAATGGGGCCTCAACGTAACCTGTGTGCTGCAACTAACCCATGGCGCCATGAGAATCCTATAGAATACTTCAGTGTATGGTAAAAGTAGCAATACAGTTTACAACTACATAGAAAACCCTGCAGTGGTCGGCTGCACGCCCAGGGTTCTCGCCCTTTCTTACTCTCTTCTGTCTTGTCCCCCCCCCCCCTTTTATTCCTGATCAAAGTTATTGATACATAATGGCACTGGGCACACAGCTGGATTGTACAAAAGGTTTGACCTTCTACAATTTTTACTAGACTGTCATCTAGGGCTGCAACTAACGATTATTTTCATAATCGATTAGTTGGACGATTATTGTTTCGATTAATCGGATAAATTTGCATTTTTCTTTTTTTTTGGGGGCCAATTTGTTGTTGGGCAGATTACAAAACACAAATTGCCGCAAAAAACACATTACGGGCCAGATCCACGTAGCGTGGCGCATTGTTGCGTCCGGCGTAGCGTATCTCTGATACACTACGCCGCTGTAACTTACAGCGTATTTTCCTTAACCTGAAAGAAATTGCGCCGGCGTAGTGTAACTTTGTCGGCGTAAGGGCGCGCAATTCAAATGGATGTGATGGGGGCGTGTTTTATGATTATACGTCTTGACCCGACGTAAATTAATTATTTTTTTAACGGCGCATGCACCGTCCGTGGGGGTATCCCAGTGCGCATGCTTGAAATTAACCCGCAACAAGCCAATGCTTACGACCTGAACGTCATTCTACGCAAAGCCCTATTCGCCAAACGACTTACGCAAATGACGTAAAATTTTCAAAATTCGACGCGGGAACGACGTCCATACTTAACATTGGCTACGCCTCATATAGCAGGGGTAACGTTACACCGAAAAAAGCCTTACGGAAACGACGTAAAAAAATGTGCCGGCCAGACGTACGTTTGTGGATTGGCGTATCTAGCTAATTTGCATACTCGACTTGGAAATCGTCGGAAGCACCACCTAGCGGCCAGCGTAAATATGCACCTTTGATCCGACGGCATACTAAGACGTACGCCAGTCGGATCTAGCCCACATTCAGTCGGAACTTGTTTTGTGGATACAAAACAAAGATACGCCGGAGCAACCTAGCAGTTACGCGGCGAATCAATAGATACGCCAGCGTAACTGCTTCGTGGATCTGGCCCTAGATGTTTTTCTGCAGCTTCTCCATTGAAGTATATTGAACCCAAAAAAACAAAATAGCAGCTGAAAAAAAATCATGGAACTGAACGTGTCCCATAGGAAAACATGTAAATGAACTGTAGCGTGTTTCTGTAAAAAGCACCAAAAAGGTGTGACCCCCGGCCTGAGATGTTTAGTAACATAATGGGGGTTAAAAAAAATTAAAAAAAATAGTACAAAAAGAGAAAATAATTTCTACTGTAAGGGGTTAATTTTTTTACTGTGGGACAGCGAAAGTAATATTTACAGTAGCGATTTGCTTTTTTGTACCATAAAGGGCTAATTTTAGTTTTTTTAACCCCATTATGTTACTGGCCAGATTAATCGATTATGAAAATTGTAATCGATTAATTTCATAATCGATTAGTTGTTTCGGGCCCTACTGTCATCTGTTGCTATGTGCCCTATTAAATGAAAACTTCACTTGATACGGTCTTCCATGTATATTCTGTGTAAAACGTCATCAAAATTTACTCAAGAAAAAAAAAAAAAAAAGGAAAAACAAACTGATCTCAAATCATAGTGTTGTAAAGCCTGCATTCTATGTGCGTAAAAAATAAAAAATGGAGTACTTTGAATTTCAACAAGCAATTCAAAACCATGAAAGCTCCGTCAGTTCATGCGTCAGTACAACGTTCTGTTGTAGCTCGTCTTATGTAATGATTTCTCATGTCTTATGTAATAAATTGACCACTTGGGGCACTGTTGCCTTCACCCTGAATAACCCACAATCAGGTAGAGAAAGACAAGGCTACAAGTATTTTCAGTCAATACCTGTAGACCTGTGAAGTTTACAATTAAAAAACTATATATTGGATGTAAAATTTACACTTTTACATTATTCTATGACATATTTGTTACTTTAAAGGGTCACTAGAGGAAAAAAAAATTTTTTTGCTGAAATGACTGTTTACAGGGTATAGAGACATAATAGTTAACTGATTCCTTTTAAAAATGATTAAAAATAGAAAAAAAACAATCATCTAATGCAGTGGTCATCAACCCTGCCCTACAGGGCCCACTAACAGGCCAGGTTTTATGTATTACCATGGGGAGATGCAGTCTAGAATACTGCAATCACTAAGCAACACATGATATCACCTGTCATGTATTTCAGTTATCTTGCAAACCTGGCCTGTTAGTGGGCCCTGAGGACAGGGTTGATGACCACTGATCGAATGTACCTACAGTTTAGTTTCGTTTTTGCTGTTGTTTCCTGGTTCTCTGATGTACAGAGCCAGAGAGCCAATAGAGGGCAGTGAAGGTTTTGCAAAACGAAACTGGATTGGTGCTAAGGAGTTTTAGACACACAGTAATCACATCTCCTTGATTAGTCACCACAGTGAGAAATCTCCCAGTACTGTGGTGATCAGGAAACAGACAACCAGGAAGTGTCCAGAACAGAGAGGAATTACAGCAACATCAAAGCAAAAACGAACAATGAGGACATGAAACCAGGACTGCAGTAAGGTAAAGGAAGCTATTTAGCTAAAAACAAATTCCTTTAGTGACCCTTTAATACATATATAGATTTCAAAATGTCACCACTACTGAATGACCATTTAGGCCTCGTACACATGACCGAGTTTCTCGGCAAAAACCAGCAAGAAACTTGCTGTTTTTTTTTTTTTTGCCGAGGAAACCGGTCATGTGTACATTTTTCAAAGAGGAAACTGTCGAGGATCCCGTCGAGCCAAAAAGAGAGCATGTCTTCTTTTTCCTCGATGGGAATGGAGAAATTTGGCTCGCCGAGATCCTCGACCGCCTAACAAGGAACTCGACGAGCAAAACGATGTGTTTCGCCCGTCGAGTTTCTTGGTCGTGTGTACGAGGCCTAAAAAGGGATCACATAAAAAGTGTTTTTAAAATCTATACGGCCAAAGCTTTTTTTTTTTATAATACTTCTCTTCCGAAACACAGAAGCACACTTCCTTTTGCTCTCCTGTGACCAGAGTCAGCTGAAGTCACAGAGCTGCTACAAGCTCTGGAAGGATCCCAATCATATTGTTGGGATCCACCCAACTTCCCTGACTGACAGCAGCCAGCTACGCCAGCCCCCCTCTCCAGCATGGCGTTCCATTGAGCATTGGAGGGGCAGAGTGGAGAGCAGTGACTAGCAGTCACCACTCTCCACTCAGAGAAGACAGAACTGAGCGATCAGAAGTCATGTGATCACTCAGTTCTCAATGCTAGTTGTGAGTAAGTTTTTTTTTTTCTCGTTTCTCTTTTAAAGCCTTTAATCAAGGGACAGATATGCTTGCACTTAAAAAGACAGGTACAGTGAAACAATCATTGGCAAGATCTACTGAACAACATCTTGTGTGGGCCCCATAGGTTATTTAATCATCGGTTAAAAAAAGCCAACTTGCTTTAAATTTAACCGATGAATTCCTAACCGATGGTTTGTAGGCACAACCATCGGTTAAAAATCCACACATGCTCAGAATCAAGTCGACGCATGCTTGGAAGCATTGAACTTCGTTTTTTTCAGCACGTCGTTGTGTTTTACGTCACCGCGTTCTGACACGATCGTTTTTTTAACCAATGGTTTGTAGGTGCGACGGACCATCAGTCAGCTTCATCGGTTAACCGATGAAAACGGTCCATCGGTCCGTTCTCATCGGATGGACTGATCGTGTGTACGCGGCATTAGAGGCGCCTCTCTTCTCTTTTATACCCTGTAAAAGAAAATGCTTTGATATACAAGTGCTTTGGATTACAAGCATGTTTCTGGAACGAATTATGCTCGCAATCCAAGGTTTTACTGTAGTCTACAATCTTGTATAGGCGATTCTCATTTTATCCTGAATCGTGCAACTCTAGGCACACTGATCAAGCAAAAAAAAAAAAAAAACTTTATACAAAATAGACTGCCTCCCTTCCTTTTTTATAAACTAAAAACACAAAATGACTTTGAACAAGATTATTAAACATCAAAGCTTACCTATGAAAAAAGAAAAAGAAAAAAGGGGACCATTATATTAAAATCAAAAAAGCGGATTCCAGGATCCCAGAAGAAGTTGAAGTTAAATGCAACTGAAGTTAAAAATAAATAAATAATGGAGGCCCAAATCTTTCAATGATTAGGAAGAGAATTTGAAAAACTATCCTCTCTTTTTTGAGAGTGAACTCATCACCAATGCCGGTGACTTGTCCTTAAGGTTCCCCCAACGGGGAAGTTCCTTCAAGGACTGCGCAGGCGCAAACTTGCCGACGGAAATCTCTGTGAGGCCGACTGGCCACTTTCCTCGAAATCCACGTTGCCCTGGATGCCGTCCGAGGTTCGGGGATTTCCGTCTGCAAGTTTGCGCCTGCGCAGTCCTTAAAGGAACTTTCTCGTTAGCCGGAACCATATCGGCAGATCACCAGAACAAGGTCGTTTGGTGCCCAAAAGGTAAAAAAGGCCAAACATCAGTACAAGAACCCACCGTACAATCTCCCCAAAAAGATGCCAAAGCCCCAGATCTGGAAAACTCTTGAACACGCCAGTTAAAAACTCCAATATTACTAAAACATAACAACTTTGAAATACAATATTTGTGTTAAATATGAAAGACCACGCTATTAAAGCCTCGTACACACGATCGGATTTTCCAACGGGAATTGTGTGACGGCAGGCTGTTGTCGGAATATCCAACAGTTAGTACGCTCCATCGGACAATTATTGCTGGATTTTCCCGCTGTTGGATAGCATGCTTTCAAATTTTCCCACAACAAATGTCTGTTGTTGGATTATCTGATCGTGTACAGAAGCCCATCGGGCAAAACTGCAAAGTACAAACACTCAGGCCTCGTACACACGACCGAGTTTCTCGGCAAAAACCAGCAAGAAACTTGCTGGGAGATATTTTTTTGCCAAGGTGTGTACATTTTAGTCGAGGAAACTGTCGAGAAACTCGACGAGCCAAAAAGAGAGCAAGTTCTCTATTTCCTCGACGGGAAAGGAGAAACTTGCCTTGTCGAGTTCCTCGACAGCCTAACAAGGAACTCGACGAGGAAAACGATGTGTTTCACCCGTCGAGTTCCTCGGTCGTGTGTACGAGGCTTCATGCTCAGAAGCAATGCTCACCATAACACAGCATTAGCAGAAGTTGCCCAAAGAGTGGCGCTAAAGAACTGAAAAACCACGTAGTTCCGCGTTTGTTGGCTGACAATTCTTTGCTGTTTGTATGCAATACAAGTTCACGGCCAACGACCTTCGAACAAAAGTTCTACGCTTTGATCGTGTGTATGAGGCTTATGCTCTGTATTCGGTTGTAGGACTCCAAAAATAAAGACTTAAAATGTAATAAAAATAAATAATTAAATAAATAAATCATACACACACACACACAGCCGATTTTACAAGGGTTGGAGACGGTTTTTCTCAGCAGGAGATCTGTCCGGAGTGGAGCGGCCGGATAAAAAGGTCCGTGGCAGCGCCGCTTATGTAGAGTGGACACGGACACAGCCCGCTATGCTCTATGGGCAGACAGATATAAATGGAACCAACTGCTCTCCGATCAAATGGAGGGGAAAGGATCCCATTCGTGTTTTTTTTTGCCCGATCACACCAGACCCAAATGTAGCCAGGTGTAAATGAACACAAGTCCGTTTACATCTAGTGCTCCATAGGAGGAGAATAGAGGGTCCGATTGGTTCTGGCTAAAAAAAAACAGCAGCTGGACCAGACTTGACCTCTCATATGAAAGGGGCCTAAGGGCTCTTAATTGCTGGATTTTGGATCATGGCCCCCGAAGAAACCCAGAAAAATAAAAAGGGGGGGGGGAGCACAGTACACAACAACCAAGCCTGCTGCTGCATACAAGGTACCCAAGCTGAACTGGAGCTTAGAAAGTCCTCACCACCGTCAGGAAGACAGCGGCATTGTAATACCGGCAAGTACTACATTGATTCTCTGCCTCCACAGCAGTCTCAAAGTTATGACATACACATGCTTATAATTTGAATCAATCGAACCTTGTAATAAAACTTCCCTTGCCGGTTACTATATAAAGCAGACGCTAAGATTATTTAATGGCAGACATTCTAGTTTATCAAGTAAACCTGGTTTAGTGAAGAAGTTCATCATGTAACCTGAATTATAAAGTGAAATGGGCATAACTGATGTTATTTAACCACTTAGCGACCGCCCAATAGCAGTTTTACTGCTACAGAGCGTCAGCTGTGCGCCGGTGCCCTGCCGAGAATTGTCCCCCGGCGGATTTTGCCCACTCTGTCTTGCGCATGCGCAACGCTTGCGCAGTAACACTCACAACAGACCTCCGAAAATAGCCGAACCTCAGTGAATAACCTATACAAGGCGCATGCGCTATCAGCACAATATTGTGCCACACGCTCCCGAAGCTCGCTCCACTCTGCAAGGGGGTCGGGTGTATTACAATTATATCGTGTAAGGGGCGGATGGCACAAACTCCCCCATCAACAGTGCAAAACGCGCCCTTCTTTTCATACACCCGCCCCCTTGCAGACGATATAACAGTAATACACACGACCCACCGTGCAAGGGGGGTGGTGTATGAAAAGAAGGGCGAGTTTTGCACGGTTGATGGGGAAGTTTGTGCCATCCGCCCCTTACAACAATTGTAATACACCCGCCCCCCTTGCAGAGTGCAGCGAGCTTCGGGAGCGTGTGGCAACGACTGTCACAATGCCCTGTTCATTGTGCAGGTGCAGTCTACAGCTCATGCACAGCTCTTCATGTTCGGTAATTTTCGGAGCTGGAGCGCTGCACCTGAGCAGTCCAGGGCGGGCCTTATCTGCCAGGGGGATACATCTCGGCAGAACACCGGATCACGTATATATAAAACGCAATTCCAGACTTCCAGCAGGTCGCTCCCGAACCACTGCTCTGTGTGTTCATTCCGACACAGACCCACGGCTGGGCCTCACCTCCTCTATCTTCTCATTGGCTCGCGGTCTGTGATTGACCGCAGCGGGAGCCACTGGCGAGAGTCCCCAGAGAGCTAAGGCTCTGATGCACATCGCTGGATCATGATGGGGCTCAGGTAAGTGTTGTAAGTATCAAGTATTCCCTTCTCATTTATTCCTCTGTTGGGTAATGTACAAACCTTTATAGAAGCGTACCATTTGCAGTAGTGTTGTGCTGCAGTAATCATTTAAAGCCCTGTACACACGATCGGTTTGTCCGATGAAAACGGACCGATGGACCGTTTTCATCGGGCGAACCGATCGTGTGTGGGCCCCATAATTTTTTTTCCCCATCTGTGAAAAAAAAAAATAGAACCTGTTTTAAATTTTTCTTATGGATAAAAAAACGATCATCTGTGGGGAAGTCCATCAGTCAAAAATCCACGCATGCTCAGAATCAAGTCGACGCATGCTCGGAAGCACTGAACTTCATTTTTCTCAGCACGTCGTAGTGTTTTACGTCACCGCGTTGGACACGGTCAGATTTTTGACTGATGGTGTGTAGGCAAAACTGATGAAAGTCAGCTTCATCGGATATCCGACGAAAAAATCCATCGGATCAGATTCCATCAAATATCCGATCGTGTGATCGTGTGTTACTTTGAAAGCCAGTATAAATGTAAAAAAAAAAATGGATAAATAATAAAAAAAATTGCTTATTATTAGAGGTCTATGCATCTGGGAGTTTGACGTAGGATGTCTTTTACCTACATACGTTGTGCTAAAAGGTGTCACTCTTTCTGTTCTCAGAAAGCTGGGAGGTATGAAAGGTGTCACCATAACCTCAGGTGACCCGTCTCTGCATTTTGATATGTATAGTCAAGCAGAAGTTGAGATTGCTACGGCCTGTAAAGTCACCACCAAACTATTTTATTTACATTCAGGTAGATTTAAAAAAGTTTTTTTTATTTTTTTTATTACTATTATTTTTAGCCTATTTTCTAGGGGGGGAAAAAAGCTTTTATAGCATTTCCTGTTGCTGAGGGAGGGTAGGGTGGAAACCTGAATATAAGCCGAGGCACCTAATTTTACCGCAAAAAACTGCGAAAAACGTATTGACTCGAATATAAGCCTAGGGTGTCCATGTGCATGCCTCACTGCGCCCATGCCTCACTGCGCCCATGACTAGACTGATGTTTAACATGAGAGTTTATGCAAGAGGTGCCTGGATTGAAAAATCGGTGCTCCCCAGCCGTAGGTCCCCCAGACAACAAACTTTGCACACTTGTAGAGAAGAAATGGGGCTACATGTGTGCCAAGTTCCGGGTCCAGGGGACCTATGACTAGCCAGTACCGGTTCCCCAAAGTCACAGAGAAATTACTGATTAACATGGGAGTTTATGGAAGGGGTGCCCCACTTTGAGAAATCGGTGCTCCCAGGCCGTAGGTCCCCAGGACAACAAACTTTGCACACTTGTAGAGGAAGAGTTGGGCTACATGCGTGCCAAGATTGCCAGTACCGGGTCCCCAAAGTCCGGGAGATCAGGCGCAAAAAGTTGACTCGAGTATAAGCCGAGGGGGGCATTTTCAGCACAAAAAAATGTGCTGAAAAACTTGGCTTATACTCGAGTATATACGGTAATTAGTGATACTGAAGTTGATCCGACTTTAGAAAAGTTTCCTGTACTACTTCAAGGAGACTTCTATCAGACTTGTGCCCATAGCTCAGGGACATGCAATTAGCAAACCTCCAGTTGTTGCAAAACTACAAGTCCCATCATGCCTCTGGGTGTCATCTCATCTATATTAAAGCGGAGGTTCCGCGGGTTGTGGATTTTTTCTTAATATCTGAAATGCTTATTAATGTAGATTGCAATCTACCACTCACCTGCTAGCCGCTTGTACGTCTATCCGTTAGTTTTCCGTGATAAATAGCAACTTTTCAAAACAAATCCAGGGCTTTTCCATCTTGCTTGTGGGCAGTGTGAAGCCCACAAGCAAATACTTCCTGGATTCCGTGATGCGATGCCCCCATCATGCACCGCAGGATCTCGCGCATGCGCGGTGTTGATGGTGAGCAGCGTGAGGCTCGCCGTCAACACTTCCTGATTACCATCATTACTATGCCAACGGGTGACGTCATTTAGGATACACGCCCCGTTGTACTCCCAGGAGACCTTGCGCACAGCTCCCATTACGCCTCGAGTCGTCGGGGAAAAGGAGCGACGCGCCCACTCCCCACAGGGAAGAAGACCCGGAAGTCATGCTGTATACAGGTAAGGGTACAGATGTAGAAAAAAATGAAAACGCTACAGGCATTTATTAAGGCAGAAGAAATGATAGATAGAAAGTTCTGTTTGAGGGTGAACCTCCGCTTTAATGTGATTTGGATCCCGCATTACAGGAAGATTACCCAGGCATTCCCTGAAAGTCGCTTCAAAGTTACAGCAAGTCACCTGGCAAAGTCACAACTTTAAGGTCGCAGTAGTGTGAACCAAGCCTTAAGCCTCGTACACACGACCGAACATGTCTGCTGAAACTGGTCCACGGACCAGTTTCCGCGGACTTGTCCGACCGTGTGTAGGGCCTAGCGGACCGGATTCCTGGGCTAGCGGACAGGTTTCCAGTGGACAAAAGTTTCTTAGCATGCTAAGAAACATGTCCGCTGGAACCATGTCCGTCGGACATGTCCGATGGTTAGTACGACTCATCGGACATGTCCGCTGGGCCAAAATCCCGTGCATGCATCGAAGTGATTCGACGCATGCGTGGAAGCATTGAACTTCCGGGTTCGCGCACGTCGCCGCGTCATCGTCGCCGCCACATCACTGCGTTTTCTGTCTGCGGGGATTTTGGTCTGATGGTGTGTACACACATCAGACCAAAATCTGCCAGCAGCCATGTCCGATGAAAACGGTCCGCAGACCGTTTTCATCGGACATGTCTGATCGTGTGTACAAGGCCTTAGATGTACTAGCAGATTTAGATACACTGACAAATTGAAGCTAAACTCCAGCTAACGCTTTATAAGCGGCTACAGCAATAGCCTTTTTTTCTTTTTGATAGATAAAAACAGGAGGTCCTACATCTGCAGGACAGCTTGCTCTGTTGAAAAACAGACTTACTGGCCAGATCACCAGGTGAAAAGAAAGAAAGAAGTCTAAATAAGAAAACTAATGCAACGATCACACCTAGGAATCTGTAAACTACAACCATCTGGAACATAATAAAGGTTTTCTTTGGGGTTTAGTCCAGCTAAATGTAACAAACTGCAACTACAAAATGGCAAGAGTTGCTCAAAACTTCAAAGCTGCCTGTGTCAACACAAATTTGCAGCATTACACCTCAATTACAGACTGTGAAGCTGTATTTGATTAACAAAGGTGTTAGAATAGACTTGCAATCCTCTCCGCTCTGAACATATGCTTATCGCCGTGTCTGATGAGGTTCTGCTGAAAGGAGCATGAAGTCTAGAGGGGCACAACGCGGGCCACACTTGGCAGCCTACCCGACTATGCCTTCTAATACAGATCAGGTTTACAGAACAGTAAGAAATTAATAAAAGGTTTGGCGGAATAATAAAAAATAAAAGGGGGGGGGGGGCAGAGGCGTGGACGCATGTGATATTTTGTACTACATCGGTCATCGTATAGGACTTTGTGTCAACAGTATGAGAGGTGTGATGCTTTGATTGCATAATAAAGGAGGCAAATTGCTGTATAAGAACACAAGGTTTCGTATGAATTTATTAAGTTGTATGTACTGCACACATAATTATACAGTATGTGTGATACACAAAACAGGCAGAGAACACCTTACATAACACACTGCTATTCCCAGCAACTCACTGCACACCTCTTACATCACAACCTGGGAGGAAAGAAAAGAAAACCTCTATGCTATGTAGTTTGAAAAAGTAAAAAAATATATATTTTTTAGATAACGACAACTGCATACATACAGAACAGCAATGCCATGGCTCACTCGCCTTGCCACCCCTCTGAACAGGTCTATGGTGAATCACTATTCAGAGCCATTTGATGGGCAACAGATTGCCTCATCACCTCCCGATTTAGCCCTGTAAAACAGCTATTGGGCGGTCGCTAAGTGGTTAAATAACACCCCTCTGAACAGTGATCTATGGTGAATCACTTTTCAGAGGCATTTGACGGGCAACATATTGCCTCCTCACCTCCCGATTTAGCCCTGTAAATGCTGCACCGCAATCAAGCGCATTGTGGTGCAGCTCCATAGACTTGCATGGGTTATGCTTGGAGGCAGTAACGTCACCAAATGCAACATGCAATTAAGTTTTGCGGCAGTTGCAGCATTCTTTCAGCCCTCACCCCCCTGGCTGCGCATGTAGATGAACCCAATCAAGCTGCAACGCATAGATGCGAATAGGGCTCATACGCAGGCTAACTCTTTGGTGTGTTACTGTTCAGCAGGCTAGATATGTGACCGTGGCGGAATTTGAAAGTTGAAACTAAGACCCCTTTCACACTGAAGGGTTCTTACAGAGTTTTAGCGTTAAAAATAGCGCTATTAAAATGCTCTCCATACATCTCAATTGACCCTTTCACACTGAGTCCTGCAAGCAGCATCTTTGGAGCAGCTTTTAGGCGCTGAAAAAAAACGCTCCAAAAACGCCCCTCTCCATTGAAATGAATTGAAAGCGCTGTAAAAACGCCTTGCCCTTTCACACTGAGACACCACAAATGCCCTTGAGGTGGACTTGACTAAAGAATAAAACCCAAACTCCAGCTAACACTCTATAAGCAGTTACAGCAAAGTTTTACATAAATTAATAAAAAATTACCATTGTAAGCACACCCGATTGCTAAATGGTTTGTCTTATACCTCTAGGGCCTAGTACACACGAGAGGATTTATCCGCGGATACGGTCCAGCGGACCGTTTCCGCGGATAAATCCTCTCAAGGATTTCAGCGGATTTGGATCCGATGGAGTGTACTCACCATAGGATCGAAATCCGTGCCGAAATCCCCTCGCGATGACGTGTCGCGCCGTCGCCGCGATGATGACGCGGCGACGAGCGCGACGCTGTCATATAAGGAATTCCACGCATGCGTCGAATCATTACGACGCATGCGGGGGATCCCTTCGGACGGATTGATCCGGTGAGTCTGTACAGACCAGCGGATCAATCCGTTGGGATCGATTCAAGCGGATAGATTTGTAGACATGTCTACAAATTTTTATCTGCTGGAATCGTGAAATTCCCGCGGATAAATATCCGCAGGAATGTACACACCATAGAATCTATCCGCTGAAACCGATCAGCTGAGATTTTTCAGCGGATGGATTCTATGGTGTGTACGGGGCCTAGGGCCTCGTACACACGACCGAGTTTCTCGGCAAAAGCCAGCAAGAAACTTGCTGGGAGATATTTTTTTGCCGAGGAAACCGGTCGTGTGTACATTTTCGTTGAGGAAACTGTCGAGAAACTCGACGAGCCAAAAAGAGAACAAGTTCTCTATTTCCTCGACAGGAATGGAGAAAATTGGCTTGTCGAGTTCCTCGACAGCCTAACAAGGAACTCGACGAGCAAAACGATGTGTTTCCCCATCGAGATCCTCGGTCGTGTGTACGAGGCTTCAGGCCGCGTACACACGACCGTTTTTCGGGTTCTAAAAAATTTAGTTTTTAAGGGTCTAGAAAAAACAATGTTTTTTTCAACCCGATCATTAAAACGGCCTTGCCTACACACGATCGTGAAAAAAAAAAAAGCTCTAGCAAAGCGCGGTGACGTACAACATGTACGACGGCACTATAAAAGGGAAGTTCCATGCGGATGGCGCTACCCTTTTCTGTCTGTTACAGCGTGATGAATGTGCTTACTCCGGTAGTTTTACCAGAACGAGCGCTCCCATCTCATAACTTGCTTCTGAGCATGCGCGGGTTTTGCACGTCATTAAAGCCCACACGTGACCATTTTTACAACCTTAAAAACGTTGTGAAAAAATATAGCATGTTCGAAATTTTTAATGGCCATCTTTTAGATCGTGAAAAATGCTCTGGAGCCCACACACGGTCGTTTTTAATGACATAAAAAAAATGAAATTTTTTAGAACCCGAAAAACGGTCGTGTGTACGCGGCATAACAGTGTCACTATGTTAGCTATAGATTAGGCCTGGCAGGCAGAGCCAGCCCCCGATTTATATGCGTCTTGGAACATGAATCCAGTGTCCATGGGTAAAACAATGCAGGGTGGAGCAAACGTTTTGCAGGCTGTGCATTTATCTATATTATAATATTAAAGTAATACGCGGTCTTCAGTCACAACTGAAGAGGAAGTCAGTGGGAACATTCCAGGATACATTTGATTAAATGGTTTAGAAAAGCACAGTCATCCTTTAGGTACCAGATGTGGTTACAGTATCATGCTCAGAGCACTCCTTTAGTCATATCAACTAAAACTTTACATTTTTCTC
This sequence comes from Rana temporaria, assembly GCF_905171775.1. Lineage (NCBI taxonomy): Eukaryota > Metazoa > Chordata > Amphibia > Anura > Ranidae > Rana > Rana temporaria. The sequence continues at coordinate 92,131,364 of NC_053491.1, read as the reverse complement.
CCACGCACAGGGGGGAATTTTGTCATAACTAGAGCAACCAGAATCAGCAGCATGGTAACCAATCAGCTTCCAGCTTTCATTTTTTTTAAAGCTTTACGAAACAAGCTGAAGGTAGAAGCTGATTGGTTGCCATCTACTTCACCAATGGTCCATTCTCTCCATTGATGGTCATTTATGACCAGTGACTAGGTCAGGGTTTGACAAATTTGCTTGGAATCTAGGAGCCGGCTAAAAAAGTTAGGAGCAAGAAAACGCGCCCGTCCCGCCAAGCTCACGCGCAGAAGCGAACACATACGTGAGTAGCGCCTGCATATGTAAACGGTATTCAAACCACACATGTGAGGTATCGCCGCGATCGTTAGAGTGAGAGCAATAATTCTAGCCCTAGACCTCCTCTGTAACTCAAAACATGCAACTTGTAGAATTTTTTAAACGTCGCCTATGGAGATTTTAAAGGGTAAAAGTTTGTCGGCATTCCACGAGCGGACGCAATTTTGAAGCGTGACATGTTGGGTATCAATTTACTCGGCGTAACCATATCTTTCACAATATAAAAAAAAATGGGATAACTTTACTGTTGTCTTATTTGTTAATTAAAATAATGTTGTATGAATGATAATATAATATTTTAAAAATTACCAGAACACCAAGAAAAAACTATTCAGCTCCAATGTATCTGTTTTCAGGCTGTACTTGAGAGGTATGTTTGGACTATAACCTTATGGACCGACAAGATAGATTTCTCCTATCAGACTATATATGAATATTACATAAACAACGTCAACTTTTGCTCTGTATGTAAAGGATATCAGTTTCCACTAAGTATGGATGATACAGGAGACCAGATTCATAGATGTATGGGAATTGTTTACATTATTCTCGCTCTTCTCAAACTCGACATGAACAACCAAGATGTAGCCCTACCATAAAATAGGCATGGCTACATTCCAGACTTTTATTTGAATGTCCTTCCTATCATCTAGGTCACGCATATTAAAGCGGAGGTCCACACAAAAATGGAACCTCCGCTGTCCGGATCCCCCCCCCCCCCCCTCCGGTGTCACATTTGGCACTTTTCAGGGGGGAGGGGGAGCAGATAACTGTCTAAGACAGGTATTTGCACCCACTTCTGGGCATAAACCCCCGCATTATCTGTGGGGGTCTACGCCACAACCGCCCCCCCCCTGCTGTCTTCTGGGAGACACACGGGTCCCAGAAGACAGCAGGGACCAGTGGCATTGTGCAGCGCGAATCAGCGGACCGCCGCTTTAAAGCGGAGCTCCACCCTACTTTCAACAATAGGCTAATCATACTGCTGACATTCAAAATGTTTAAAACTGAGGTTTTTATCTTTAAAATCTAAACAGTACCCTTTGTTTAATGAGGCTTCCGGTCTGCACAACTGTGGGTATTCTTCGGGTATTGTGTCACTTCCCGTACCACGCAGTGTGCTCTGGGATGAGGATGTGTATACATCACAACGGGGCGGTAACTTTAAATTGCGACGCCTACCGTTGTGATGGCAACACAAGCTGACGCCGCTGCTCCCCGTTTGCGAGTGCGCTTGCGCGGGATCGAGCGGTGGATGCTGGGACATCAGCATCACAGCAACAAGGAAGTGCCTGCTTGTGGGCTTCTAATGCCCACAGTTAAAATGGCAAGAGCACAACGAGCGGAATATAAAAGTAAATAGCAGACGGAATGACAGAGGAGCGGACGTTGGACACCAAATACGTGAGTTTATTTAAGCTATGCTTTTAACTATTTAACTACCCCAAAAAAAAACAAAAAAAAACGTATTTGCGTGGGAGATCCGCTTTAATAACAAAAGATATGCAGGATGTCTCCATGTATAATTTTTCACACTCCTTGTTCCAAGATTGCACCAAAGGTTTCACATTAATTATAGGAAGCCAATCAGAACGGTTCCCAATCATGATCACCATGAAAGCCAATTGTGGTGATCATAAAAGATTTGTTTACAAACAAAGCTGCCCTCTTGGTCTCTGTGTACTGGCTATGCATGCAGAGACAGGCACAGTGATAGTTGCATTTACTTTAAAACATTCAAATCCATTTGTAAGCTTAAAATTAAAAAAACAAAAACCACCCTACAGCTACACCTCATTTACCAGTAATGAATCATTCCGATCAGACAAATTATTCCATTTCTGTACCACATCCCTACATTTGATGTATCAGAACTATATTAATAGTGTAAGCATGGGACTTCTAAAGAAACAGCATTTTGGTAAAAAAAAGTAATTTATTCAAATTTGGATAAAATTAGACAATATTTAGTCCATATGACAACAAAACTACAATAAAATAAAATTGTATAAAACCAGTCGATTAAATTAATTTGCAATGATTGAATATAGTAGTCTTTACAGCTCAATGCGTTTCTTGGACAAGGTCTTCCTCAGGAGAGATCAATATAGAATTTCTATAAATGCAATCTAAATAGAATGACAAACTTTTAATAATTATATTACCAATAAAAGTTCATTTAACATGTTATACAAAAGGTATTCCTTCAGGGATGGAGATGCAAGGGCTCAGATGATACACATACACACACACGATACCCATGGGGGTGCCCACGGTTCCCTCTCCTCCTTGTCTGGGCACGCACAGCACGTTTCCCCTGCGTGTGCTGGCATATTCAGGATGTCTCGACTGTTACTGTGTCACTTGGAGGGGGCGGCTGCTTCCACCTCCTTCACCTTAGCATCCTAATTGATGTGCCAATAGCCAATTCCCACCCATCATGACGTGCCGCCCATGTCCCATTAAGGAAAGTGTGTTATGGTCGGATGAAAACAAGGTTGAACTTTTTGGCCAGAATTTCAAAATCACCACATCACCAAAAGAACGCCATACCCACAGTGAAGCATGGTGGTGGCAGCATCATGCTTTGGGGCTGTTTTTCTTCAGCTGGAAAAGGGGCCTTAGTCAAGTAAGAGGGAATTATGAACAGTTCCCAATACCAGTCAATATTGGCACAAAACCTTCAGGCTTCTGCTAGAAAGCTAAACATGAAGAGGAACTTCATCTTTCAGCATGACAACGACCCAAAGCATACATCCAAATCAACAGAGAAATGGCTTCACCAGAAGAAGAATAACGTTTTGGAAAGGTCCAGCCACAACCCAGACCTGAATCCCATTGAAAATCTGTGGGGTGATCTGAAGAGGGCTGTGCACAGGAGATGCCCTCACAATCTGACAGATTGGGAGTGTTTTTGTAAAGAAGAGTGGGAAAATATTGCCAAGATGTGCCATGCTGATAGACTCATATCCAAAAAGACCGAGTGTTGTAATAAAATCAAAAGGTGCTTCAACAAAGTATTAATTTAAACAATAAAAATAATAAAAAAATAATAAAAAAAAAAGTATTAGTTTAGGGTTGTACACACTTATGCAACCATATTATTATTATTATTTTTTTTTTTTTACTTCCCTCCATCTAAAAGATTTCAGTTTGTTTTTCAACTGGGTTGTACAGTTTAAAGGTCACATTAAAAAGGTGGAAAAAGTTCTAAAATGATTTTTGACTAATTTTTTTCACTTCACAGAAACCGGACATTTTAATAGGGGTGTGTAGACTTTTTATATCCACTGTATGTAATGGTTTAGATGTCAGGAAGTTTAGAGACAGGAAGAGGACAGGGCATACCTGCAGTGAAGTATTCTCTAGGATTCAGTTGCCTGCAGAAGGTGGGATATACTTTATTTTTTTTATTGAAACAATCCCAGCCATTCATTCTGGGTTAGTGATAATTCTGAAGCCTATGAGTGAATCCTGAAGAAGGTTTGCATATATTCCAAGAATTAGTGGATGTGTTAGCCATGTGCTGACAGCCTAACCTATAAGCCGCAGTACTGAGGCTAGCAGCTCTCACTATTGCAAAATGAAACCAGCTGACCACAATAAAGTGCAGCTAGCAGGATGCCTGCAAAGTTAGCAGGGAAATACAATAAACCCAACAGCCGATGTGGCTGGAGGTGCTTGCCAGGGGTCCTAGAAATGGGTCATCATTGCAGTGTCTATAAAAAGTTTACCTAAAAGCAAACCCGACAGTCCTACTTAAAGCATGAGCATCAGTTACAGTTATTAACCACTTCAGCTCCTACCTTTTCCGAATGTACAGAGTCAGTGATCACTGACTCTGTCCATTCACATAACTGAAACATCGTAAACTGTGTTTACAATGTTTCAGTTTATGAATGGAGAGGAGCCGCTGTCTTCTCTCCATTCATTTTCAGCACAGCTGAGGCTGCTGAGAAAGGGACTGAGAAATCTGTGTCCTTAGTCTCTTTCCCTGTCTCAAAAGGGGAGATGTCAGAGGTCTGTTAAGACCCCTGATGATATCTCACCAAAGCCCCCCAACAGGGCTGATAAAAAAAAAAAAAAGAATTGCAAAAAATATAAAAAAAAATCATTGTAAAAAAAAAAAAAAAAACACAGACACTGTCCATCCCCCCTTTAAAAAATAAAACATTGTAAAAAAAAACAAAAAAAAATTATGTAAAAATAAATAAATAAATAAAAATACTGACACGAGATAAAAAAAAAAAGTATCGTAATCGGTATCGGCGAGTACTTGGAAAAAAGTATCGGTACTTGTACTCGGTCTTAAAAAAGTGGTATCGGGACAACCCTAATGGCAGGTGTTAAAAAAAAGCATGCTTCTGCCAAATGTCTTATGCTGGTCACACATCATCATTTGAGAGTCCACACTTTATACATTTAGGATATACATTGATGTTCCAACGCGTTTTGGGGCTTTGGAATGCCCCTTCATCAGGACTTTAAATGTAAAAAATAGTGAGGGGGGGGGGATTAGTGCCATCTGATACCCTGACATGGAAAAAAATATGAAGATGATCCGGAAAGTTAGAAGTTCTTATCTGCAGCTTTGTTCCCGTCATTGACAAAAAGAACTTAATAAAGAGGGTAAGCATGGCGTGATAAATACATTTTTATTTTATAATATGAAGGCACATAACTATAATACCCAATTTTCCCGACAAGCATACACCTGCTCTAGCTAGCTTTTACCCCTCCCTTTTTATCTGAGGGATTTAAATTGGGTGTGTATATAATTTACATATGAATGCCCATGCATATAAACATATACCATTAGAGAAATATGTTCATATTTTATTACTTACATAACTTGAGACACATATAATTTTTATTGAGTAATTGGGTAATAGTACAAGCCAGCCAAAACCCAAAAGTACACTGGTTATTACATTTTGATTTACAATCGTTATATATATAAAAAAAATAAAAAAATGGGGTGGGAGGCAACAAAAGCTTTAGGACCCATTTACACTGAATCGTACTGCAGGCACTGTGATGTGCAGCATAAATAAAAAAAAATATGACAACATGTCCTTTCTCAGTGGTTGGCAGACAGGCCGGTTCAGCCGGAAGAAACACCTGAAAGTATTAGATACTAAATATTCTTTTTCCAATGTAAACTGCTCTGCAAGAAAAGGTGGGGAAAAAAATCAGCAGTTCTCTTTTTTAGGCCGATTCACACCTATGCAGTTTTAGTGCTTTTTGCAGATTTGCACTACAGTCCATCTAACATGGTTTCCTATGGAACACGTTCTGTAGTGCAAATCTGCAAAATGCAAAAAGCACTAAAACTGCATAGGTGTGAATCCAGCCTTAGGGTCAGTTCACACCACATGCAGTCCAGACTCCAGCGCATTTTCTATGTGCATCAAAAACGCCTGGACAGTAGTTAAAGCGGATCTCCCACGCCAGATACGTTTTTTTCTGAATGGCTATTCAAGACATTAAATTACCGTAATTTCTGCAACTGACATGTCCTGTCTCCGCCGGCCGCTCCGCTGCTTTATAGTGTAAAATAACAACTTATATTCCCCCTTCCGGTTTAGGCACCATTTTAACTGTGGGCATAAGCCCACAGCCCGGCACTTCCTTTTCCGATCTTGCTTGATCTCGCGCATGCACACGAGTAACGGGGACCAGCGGCTTTGGCGTAATAGAGATTTTTGTAAAGCCCGCCCTCCAGCCTTTGTTTACATCGCGCGTCACTTCCTCTTCCTCAAAATCGCGCGATATCTCGTCTAACATGAAGAATACGATCTGAAGGGAGCTATGACATGAGCTCCCAGAAGACACTGCACGGGACAGGAAACAAAGAGAAACCCGAGCAAAAACCCGAGGAAGGCAGACTGGAAGCCCATCAAGTTTAATGGTACTGTAAATCTTATTTTAATTGTAAATATCGGTTTCAGCATTCTTTAGGAGCAGTATTATTTATGCGATCCTGTTTAATTTTGGGTGGAGATCCGCTTTAACATGGATTGCAATGGCATAGTTCACACCAGTGCAGTGCATTCCAGTGCAATAAACAGATATAGAATATGTTGCATTTAAAAGCAACTAAAACACGGCAAAACGCATACAAAAAGACACCAGAATAAGAGGTTGTATCTTTAGATCAGGGTTTTCTAGCCCTTTGCTTGTCTTAATGCGGCCCTTGGGGCATTATTCCATCCAATTTAAATGGGGCATAATTCTTGTTGCTGACACCAATGGGGCACTATTCCTCCAACTGACACCATCAATTCTTTCCATTAACACCAACGATGGGGAACTAGTCCTCCCACTGTCACCAAAGATATGGTATCATTTACTCCCACTGGACACCTGGACATTTTTTACTCCCAATGGCCCTAGTCTGGCCCCCCTAAAGTCTGAAGGACCGTAACTGGCTCTTTGTTTAGAAAGTTTGGAGACCCCTGCTTTAGATGAACAAGCACACTGCTGTTGTTTACAGATTATCTATTCTACTCTATTCAGGGGTTTAACTTGGATGGTTTGTACGACCTCAGCTTCCTTGAGCGGCTCAGGAGCAAATTTTTATGTGCTGTTTGAGTATACTTTGTTAGTACCATAAATTACTTGTACAACAAACTGGTTATCGTTATTCCGTTTTCTGTACCTTTGACCCCTTTCAAACTGAAGCGCTGCTAAAACAGCCGCTAAAGTGCCAATTGTTTTTGCGGTGCTTTTCGGGGTGCCAGCGGGTCCGTTAGAATTTTTTTTTTTAAAAAGACCCGTTTTGCAGCACTTTCGAAGCACTGCCCATTAATTTCAATGGGCATGGTTGTTTTTGGAACACTTTTTACAGTGCTCCAAAAACACCCCATAGATGCTGTTGAATGAATGGGAGGACGTTTTCAGGCCCTTGTCAGGCGCCTGAAAACTGCCTCAGCGTGAAAGGGGTCTAAATAAAAAAACATTGGGGGGGAATGGCACCGGAACATATTACTAGAAAACAAAAAAATAAAATAAAACAAACCACATACACTTTGGGGGAAAAAAATACCGGAACACAACTAGGTTGCATCAAAAAAGCTAATTCAGAAACGCATCTGCATCGCAAAATTGTGGTGTGAACCGGCCCTTGCAGGGTGCTTTTTCCTGCAAGTTACTTGAGGACCACTGAATCGACCTGAAAGACAAGCAACTAGCATTTTCAAAAGAAGGTCAGTAAAAGCAGCCTTAAAAATCATCTTTAGTTCAGGTTCCCTATATCGTGGATAATAAACATCTGGAATCCAAATCAACCAAGTGAAATCAATTGGTTATCTGCCAGAGCCATCTAGGAAACGATCGTCTGATAGGCCACCAAATTTACCTTCAATCCCATAAGTTCCTCTAATGGCGCGTACACACGATCATTTTTCGAGTTGTAAAAAACTTTGTTTTTTAAAAATGTCATTTAAAATGATCGTGTGTGGGCTTCAGAGCATTTCTCGGGTTCTGAAAAACGATCAAAAAAAATTTCGAACATGCTCCATTTTTTAAACAACGTTTTAAACGATGTCGTTTTTCGGGTTGTAAAAAATCTTTGTGTGTGGGCTTTAACGACGTGAAAAAAAACAGCGCATGCTCAGAAGCAAGTTATGAGACGGGAGCGCTCGTTCTGGTAAAACTACCGTTCGTAATGGAGTAAGCACATTCATCACACTGTAACAGACAAAAAAGCGCGAATCGTCTTTTACTAACACGAAATCAGCAAAAGCAGCCCCAAGGGTGGCGCCATCCACATGGAACTTCCTCTTTATAGTGCCGTCGTACGTGTTGTACGTCACCGCGTTTTGCTAGAGCATTTTTTTTCACTATCGTGTGTAGGCAAGGCCGTTTTAATGATGAAGTTGTAAAAAACGTCGTTTTTCTAGAGGCTGAAAAATGTCATTTTTTACAAGCCGAAAAATGATCGTGTGTACGCGGCATAACACTTTTTAAATCAAAGTCAAATAGCCTGAACCTGAGGAATTCCATTGTTTTACTTGTATATATCACCAAAAGTTCTTAAAAAGTCAGTTTGCACCATTTTCCTAGACCAGTGACGGCGAACCTTGGCATCCCAGATGTTTTGGAACTACATTTCCCACGATGCTCAACTACACTGCAGAGTGCATGAGCATCATGGGAAATGCAGTTCCAAAACATCTGGGGTGCCAAGGTTCGCCATCACTGTCCTAGACTCACTATTCAAATCTTCATCTCCAAGTTTAGCCTACACCAGGGATATGCAATTAGCGGACCTCCAGCTGTTGCAGAACTACAAGTCCCATGAGGCATTGTAAAACTCTGACAGCAACAAGCATGACACGCAGAGGCAGAGGCATGATGGGACTTGTAGTTTTGTAACAGCTGGAGGTCCGTTAATTGCATATCCCTGGCCTACACCAACAGCCTGTCATGTCACCCAGGCACCACTGCCAGAATGTCTGGTTAGGTTGGTGACCCCCACTGTCATCAAGAAATACTGCTTGGTCACCAATTGCCCCCTAGCCAGAGGTTGGCAATGAAAGAGCCACAGCACACCAATGTGCCGTCCTTTTCTTGCCAGTCTGATGTGTAATGAATTACAAGAGACTAAAATCTGGAAGGATTCAAACAGGTGCCATCATTCTGTCTCCGCCTAACAATGGCTGAAATAAGAGATCAGCCACATAGGGAGTGAATTGATTTTAATGATTCAGCAGACTTTTTGGAATTGCACCTCGAGAAGCAGCAATAAAAACATGTCTAGACAAATCTCACCCAGAACTAGGAGCCTGAACTACAGAGCCTGCATACACGCAGCTAAAGCCGAGTCTTGAATAGACTTTTAATAATTACATTAACAATAAAAATACAGAACATACTATTACTTTGCCAGTAGAACAACTTTAAATTATAAATAACAATACAGAGAATGTGCCAAATGTTCCCATGGCTTGCCTGCAATGCGTGTACCTGAGCGAGTCTCACGATGCAGACAAGTCATAGTCCTTAACCTTTCATAACATTCTGCACCCATATTGGGGGTGTAACATGTTGTGAAAAGGACTGGCCCCTGGTCCCCCTGCCCCTCCCACATTGACAGCTGGCGGGGGATCTTCTCCCCCCACTAGCTGTCACAATTTAAAAAAACTGACTCGGCTGCATCACACGTTCACATTGTTCTGTGAATGGAAAACTACAAGTCCCGACAGCCTTAGCGGCGCCATAGTAGTTCCTTGATTCTTCCTGTCAGAGTGTATCCGCTTACCCATACGAGATACAAGCAAGAAGATACACTGACCGGTCTGCAGGAGACCTGCATGGCATCAACAATCTGATGATCACTGGTGCAAGCTTACAGGCTTCTGCAACAAAAAATAATAATGCTAATTTTTTATATTTTTTTGCAGATAAAAAAATAAAGTGAATTATCCTTTAACTACTTGCCAACTGTCCACTGCACATATACTGTGGCAAGGTGGCTCCACTGCGCAAAACAACGTACCCATACGTCGGTCTGTGCATGTGATCGTGTGGGCAGGGGAGTGCGCGGTTCCGGAGAACTCGCTGTCCGCCGGCCGCCCGCGATCGCTCCTCACAGAGGCAGAACGGGGATCTGCCAATGTAAACAAGGCGGATCCCCCTTCTGACAGGGGAGGAGAGAGATCTGCTGTTCCTAGTGATCCGGAACAGTGATCTCTCTCTACTCCCTGTTGGTCCACTCCCCCCACAGTAAGAAAGCACCTTCCCAGTGAACACTTAACCCCTCAATTGCCCTCTAGTGTTAACCCCTTCCCTGCCAGATTTTTTATACAATGATCAGTGCATTTTTATAGCACTGATCACTGTATAAAATGTCACTGGTAACCAAAAAGTGTCACTTGGAGACAGATTTGGCCGCAGCATTGTCGCGTCCCGCTAAAAAATCACCGCCATTACCAGTAAAAACAATAACAATTTTTTTTTATTAAAAGTCCCTAAATCAATCCCCTATTTTGTAGATGCAATAACTTTTGCGCAAACCAATCAATATACGCTTATTGGTTTTTTTTACCAAAAATATGTAGCAGAATATATATTAGCCTAAACTGATGAATAAGTATGTTTAAAAAAAAAAAATGTTGGGGATATGCATTATAGCAAAAAGTAAAAAAAAAAAAAATAACTTTATATTTTTTTCTCTAAAAACAACAACAAAACCGCAGAGGTGATCAAATACCACCAAACGGAAGCTCTATTTGTGGGGAAATAGGCACATCAATTTTGTTTGGGTACAGCGTCGCACGACCGTGCAATTGTCAGTTAATGCGACACAGTGCCGTATCGCAAAAACTGGCCTGGTCATTAAGGGAGTAAATCCTTTCCGGGGCTGAAGTGGTTAAGAAGTAAGAAAAAGCACTTGGGCATAATAATACATGCTGGAGGGGAGACAAGTGCTAAACTACCGGGACTATTGTTTGGTAAAGCAGCTATTGTGTCTGTAATGACAGCAAGTGTTGCATAAGACAGACTGAGCTAAATCTCTCACACACACACACACACACAGTTAGATTATCGGAAGGAATGATCATTTGTTTTTTGCATGCTAGTCTCATATGAAAATAAAAGATTACTTATTTCTCGTAGTACACAATAAAAATTCGGAAGTGATATTGTGTGTTGTAGTGTATTTATAAATGAAAATTGTATAATCTGGTATCGTGTTGGTCCCATTGGAGAATAATCGACTGAATTGTCATGATTGGCGCTTAGTTTAGGATTAGGAGTTTGGGGGGGGGGGGGGGAACAATAAATACACAAATGCATTAAAAATAAATTCAATAATTACAAAATACCAAATAAATAATTAACCCCCAACTTTAACTCCTACCCCTTAATTAAAATATTAAAAAACTAAAACACAAAATAAACTATTAATAAAATAATTATTTTGTTCTGGTTTGGGTGTTATTTTATTAGTATTATTAATAATTTAATATTTTTTAAGCTTAGGGGTTAATTATTCATTAATGCACCATTACATATTCTTTACTCTTGATGATTTTTTAGCTATTTGTATATTTATTTTACATTTATTTATTCATATATTTATTACTAATTTTAGTTTTTCCTTTTTTTCAGAAAAAAAGCAGAAAATCATGCAAAAACACATGACAAAAAAAAAGCACGAATGCGCAAATGGTGCATTTCCACTAATTTCTAGGAGGATAAAAATGCGCCACAAACGCTCAAATCTGCCCGATTCAAGCTACAAAAAGAGTTCCAGAACTTTTTTGAGCTTTAGGTGACTTGGAGTGGAGATGTGAACCATCTCCATAGAGAATAATTGATTTTCTTTTTCCCCCCTTCAGGTGTTTTGGAGCTTCAAGCTACAAAACACTAAGGCCTCGTAGACACGACCAAGCTTCTCGGCAAAAACCAGCAAGAAACTTGCTGGGAGATATTTTTTTGCCGAGGAAACTGGTCGTGTGTACATTTTCGTTGAGGAAACTGTCGAGAAACTCGACGAGCCAAAAAGAGAGCATGTTCTCTATTTCCTTGATGGGAATGGAGAAAATTGGCTTGTCGAGTTTCGACGGCTTCACAAGGAACTCGACGAGCAAAGCGATGTGTTTCGCCCGTCGAGTTTCTCGGTCGTGTGTACGAGGCCTGAGGTGTGAATGGGGCTTTAGAGATTATAGGACCCCATTCAGCATACAGACCCAGCCTCCCCCACCTTTCCTTATTTCCAGTTGTGACTGAGAAAAGAAGTGAAGGTAAAAGTATCTCATGTGGACCCAGGAAGGAATAAGTAGCCTGGAAGAGAAATACAGAAAACCCGTTTTCTTCATAAGAGAGTTTCCTGAACCTAGAGAAGGGATCAGTTGTCAAAGTCTAAACCCATTTTTTTTTTTTTTTTTACACCTTCCTAAAAACGGTTTATTGTGGCTGGGAGGAAACCTCTTATTACACTGTATTTGTAGTCTTCAGTCTTCCATGTAGTAAATGCTTCTAAAGTACGAATTGTGCCCCATTGTCAATGTTGACATCATGGGGGCAGGGAGATGGTCACCAAGTTTGTGCCTCTGCAGCCTTTCATAACTGCAATTGACTGTAGACAAGCCATCCTTTTCCAAAATAAGTGATTTTTTTATTTTATTTTTTATCTGTGGTGGTGCAAAAACCATTAAGTGAACAAAAAATGTGCATGTGAACACACACACACACACACACACACACACACACACACACAAAAGTCCACCCCCTCAAAGGTGTAGGACCTCTCCCTGATCCCCTGGGGCGCAAGGCTCCTGACAGGGACATAGGGTACGACTGGTCCGCCTAGCCCTAGCCAGAAGGCCGGGCAGACCCCATTCTTCTAGGTCAGCCAAAGCCAACCTTCGAATACTGGGTCGAGGGACTCCCACAAAGAGAGAAAGAAGGAGCCTGAGGGCCACACATCCTCCCCCTGGACGTCAGGGAAAGCCTGAGGACTCACACCCCCCATCCTAGTGAGAAAATAAACAAACACGCACACACGTAAAAGTGACAAACAGTGGAGGAAAAATAAATAAGTGTCTGTACAATGTGAACTGGCCGGGCCCTCACCCCCCACAGTGCCAGATATAGCACAATGAGGACAGGTTAGCTTTACAGATCGCTTGGCCAGTATGTAATGCCAATAGGATTGTTGCCTGGTATTGGTAGCAGCTAGACAGCCGCTACGCCAGGCCAAATAGAGAATGTACCGCACCCACACCCCAAGAAACTTTTCATGAATTGCCAACCACAGGCAGTCCAGCTCTCCATGACCCAATGGCCAGAAAGTTTTTTTGCTCAGTCTCCATGGCAACCATGAATTGGCCACTGTGTAGCATTGCAAAGCTGCAAGCTGGGCCTCTGTATGTAATGAGCAAATATAGCTGCCCCCATGTTCATATACACATACAGGCTAAACATAGAAGCAAGGCTTAAAACACTGATAAGCTGATCTATTTTCCATGTGTAGCAAAAAAATAAAATCACACTGAAAAGATTATAAATTCGCTTTAACTGATGATAATCAATGTTTCAAAAATGTAAAATCTACCAGGGTGACCATACTTTATATAACATGAATATGTTGCAATACAAGTTTTTTTAATATATATATATATATATATATATATATATATATATATATATATATATATATATATATATATATATATCAAACACATAGTGTCACTTTAATGCATAAAATGAATTAAGATTAAATAAAAACTTCTGACTTTAAAAACCACTATAACACGGGTCGGGCAGGAGGGCAGTGTTCCAGATGCCTGTTTTAATACCACTGTAAACACCCCTGTCAGTGTTAAATGGCTGGTCTCGTCCATGTAAACTGATACATCTGCAAGAGAGCTTGTTTTTTTTTTTTTTAAAACAGACTTAGTGGCCAGATCACCAGATGAAAATAGAAGAAATAAAGCCTAAAAAAAAAGAAAACTAATACAGCCATCACACCCAAGAATTGGTAAGCTGCAATATAATAAAATGTTTGCTTTTGGGTTTAATACCACTTTAAATCTAAAGTATTGCTATGAAAGAAGGAACAGAAAAAACAAAAACGAATATTTTGGCATTCTCTGACACTTGGGTGCTTTCCAAATTGGACTGAAGTGTATGCAAGGCTTGGTTCACACCTATGAACGTGTTCCCATGTGTACGATGGCCTATTCATTTCAATGGGCTTCCTTACATGTGAGAAAGATGGAACAGAAGTCCCTGACTCTATTCTAAAAACAGACTGCACCATGACGTTTGGTGCATGCAAGATGTGTGGGAGTGCCGTTACCATTATTGGCATCACCAGGCATCTGCTAAAGGGCAGCACGTTTCTCTGCATGTCGGCAAAGCATGCAATTTTGCACACATTCCTGACCTGCATCGATCTGAACCGAACCTTAAAGTGGAACTTTAGTCAGAAAATTAAGTCCTGTAGACCCCTTCAGGCTGGCCCCTTTTGTAGGTATATCTATGTAAAACATAAAAAATTTGCCTATACGGTTATAAATCCAGAAGTACAATGTCTCTCCCCGATCTGCACATGCTCAGTGGCTTTTATGTACTGTGCAGAGTTTTTAGAGGCCGATCTGCTGACAGCCTTACAGCGGAATTAAACCCTCCTATCCTTTACAGCCAAGGAAGCTGCTTCTGTTTGATCTGCAACTGCCATGGTGCTGCACACATGATCAGTTATGACACCAGCCATTTGATGGTTTGAAAGTTTGATTGAGGACACAAGCAAATGTGACAGTTAGCAATCCAAGTATTCCAGGAATGCAACTTTTTTGAAACTATTAAATTGATGGGTTTATTTACATTTTATGATTTACTGCTGTTCAGGGGCTCTGGGCATCAGCAAAATGGCAGCCAGCGAGAAGAAACAGGAGCAATGCTGGAGGCAATTTACTGCACACAAATTCTGGTAGCATAATGTGGAATGCATGTCCTTTGCTAAAGAACACAATTTTTTTTTATCAAGTTATAGGTAAAGTTCCACTTTAATGTAACCTGTAATAAATAAAATGCAGCCACCACATCTAAATGATTAGTAAACTGCAATATTTTTTTTTGTAATTCTTTTATTTTCAAATAACAGTCAAAACAATTAGCCAAGATACATAAAAGAAACAAAAAAAAACACAGGCAGTAGGATCAAAATGGGTCATATGGTGTGGTAAGCATAACAGATAACCCGGCTATACACAGTAAATAAGGCACAGCATAATGGCGCGGTGCCAGCACACACTAGGGACTTGTGGAAAGAAAATATGCAGGTGGGTACCCTATACCATCGGGTCATGATTTTATAACAGGTCTCTTGGACTCTAGTGGCTAAAGAGGATTTCTGGGCAAAGTGAAGGATCTTCTCCTTCTGGGAGTCAGTAAATTGGGTGCCGAGGTCCGCCTCCCACTTAGTGAGGAATGGAGGAATGTACCCTTCCGCAGGGCGTATCAGAGAGGAGTAAATTAGCGAGAGACTATGACGGACCGTCTCCCCGCATTGACAAATGTGCTCTAGTTCAGTGAGCTGACGGGAAATGCCTGGAGTCCGCAGGCAACTAAGGAGAAAGTTACTCAACTGCAGGCCGCTCCAGAAGTCCAGTGGAGGGTCCGTAGCAGACACTCCGGCTTCGGAGGAGAGTTGACCATCAGGTCCCACAAAGTCACATAGGTGTAGCTGGCCACGTGCAGCCAGTCGCTTGAAGTGAGGGTTTTGAAGGCCGGGTGTGAATTCCGGGTTGCCCAGGACCGGCACCATAGGGGAGGGCATCGGAGACACCGAGGAGTGCATCTCTGACCGCCGATATCGTGCTGCCTAGTGTGGGATGCTCAGTGAGGTCCCTTGGCAGAGGTATAATGATCCATGGCCAGCTCTTGGCCGTGCCTCTAGAATCTTCAAGTTGCATGGCCACCCAGTGCTTTGCCTCTGCATGGCAGTGCCAGTCCACTAACCTAGCTAAGTGAACCGCCCAGTAATAGGCTCTTACGTCTGGGAGACCAACTCCGCCCCATGGAGAAGTTGAAGCCTAATGCATGGCTTCATTAGTAAAATTAGTCAGCCATCTCAGGGGGAATGCCGAATGCAGGCGTTGGACAATATCCCACCCACTGTTATATTGAGCTTGAGAGATTGATTTGGAACAGGGAGAGAGCTCCGTATTCCTGAAGGGATTTGAGTAGGTTCGGAAGGGAGGTTAGCGTTTTTTGTGAGGAAGAAAATTAGGTCGTCCGCAAATGCAGCTACCTTATGAGACCCTGACGATTTCTGGTAGCCAGCGATACCCACGTCGGCCCTTATTCTGCACAGCAGGGGCACTAAGGAAAGTATGAAGAGCAGGGGAGACAGGGGACAACCCTGCCGTGTACCGTTGCGGATATTGAAGAAATCAGATCTAGTCTCATTGACTTTGACCGCTGCGGTGGGGTGGGAGTAAAGAGACAATATCCAACCAAGCATAGAGGACCGAAGGCCGATGTGTTCCAAAAGTAGCCCATATGAAGGCCCAGTCTACGCGGTCGAAGGCCTTCTCCGTGTCAGTAGATGTGGATGTCCTAGCAGCATGGATCAAGTTTACTACCTGGATGGTATTGTCCCGTGGCTCCCGTTGTAGCACGAAACCCGCTTGGTCTCTGTGAATAAGACTTGGTATGTGGGAGAGCAGTCTATTGGCCAGTATTTTGGCAAACAACTTCAAGTCTGTTTTCAAAAGTGCTATCGGGCTATAGTTCAAGCACCGCAGCAGATCCTTTCCTTCCTTCGGAATGAGAGAAACATAGGCTCTCAGACTGTCTATCGGGAAAGATATACCTTCCGTGATAGAGTTTAGAGCAGATACCAGGGGCCGTGAAAGCACGTAAAAAAAAGCCTTATAGTATGTCGGGGTAAGGCCATCAGGGTCGGGGACCTTCTTTGGCTTTGAATTAGCTAGAGCTACTCCCAAACTCAGCTAATGTGATGGGCTCCTCCAGTTCCTCCTGAACAGAAATGGGGAGCGTCGGCATGCCAGATGCGGCTACATATGACTGAGGGGTAAGTCCACCGTCAGTCGAGGGGTCATCCGAGGAGGGGGCGGTCTGTAAGCTGCAATATTTAACATTTTTGGTTTTAAAACCACTTTCAGCTGCTACAAAAATTGCTTATGTGACCAGTACTCCGTGACCAATACTTTACTGTACAGCCAAATATACCACTTAATGTGTAGTGTTACTGAACCTATACCTATAACCACCAGTGTCTTCATATTAACTAAAAAGGTTACATTATTCCAAATTACATTTATTATTATTGTATAATAGGAATGTGGATATGATAAAAGGAATCAAATGTAAGTAGTGCTGTAAGAACCACAGAGCCACAATATATATCTCATAATTACGACAGCACCTGTTTTCAGGCAATTCATTGAGGCCAAGAGATGTGTATCTTGTTTGATAAGACCGATTTTCTGAATTCTATACCGTTTTATCCCTGAACGTCAGTATTGCCAGCTCATCCCAGAATGACTCAACCGAGCCACAAAACCTGTAAAATTTAGATGTGTCGGAACAGAAAGGATGAGCTGGCAATTCTACTGTAACCCCACGCAAGAACAGATAACATTGTAAAGGAAAGAGAAAACAAAACAAAAAAAAAAAATGTATATTATAATAAATATATATATATATATATATATATATATATATATATATATATATATATATATATATATACACACACACACACACACACACACACACACACACACACATACGTTTGTGACACACATTTTAAACTACAATTACCATTACTGCTACTGGTGGTCAGAGAGGTCCACCATGACAAAAAAATATTATGAAAACTAATTATGACGTGCAATAGGTACATGTAGTGATAGTATTCGGTGCTTGCGTGCGTTCCTATTTTTATTTCTTCATTCTACTAACTGCACGACTTTTACATAATAAACGTTATTACAAGTGACCATGCAGATCAAGCTGTCCAGCAAAGGCAACCTTGACAGGGGAAGAGATAAACCAGAAGAATTCGATTGCCATTGTGTACTTGAGCAATTGTAGCAACTGTTGATCAGCATGTTCTGCATATAAATTTGGAGAAAAATTACTCATAATATATCTGAAAAAAATAAAAAATTTAAATATTGAACACTATCATTACACGAATTACCCACATGTAGTTAGCAGAGTTGTAACAGTAGTCCTCTGCGTGGGGTTCCAGATCCGACAGTCTGTAATAAGCCATGGGTTATATCTATCTATCTCTATATCTATATCCACACACACACCCACACTTTATGTACAGACATTATGTAAATTTAATTATATTTATTTTTTTCCGTTTACTTTTTCTTGAAGTTTCCATACGACCAAACATGTAAAACTTGAACCTCATATACCGAAATGTATGTGTTTAAAAAAAAAAAAAAACATGAAAAAGTGTAAAGGGCTAATGTAAAGTTCCAACAAGATAAATATCTCGGGTTACTGTCTTTACAAGAATTTATGCAGTCCTTGGCTGTCATTCTAAATGAGTTTCTTGAATTGACATTCATTGGTTGGCTGAACCAGATTTTGTATCACTACTTTATACATTCCAAACTAATGAGCCACGTGGTGCCACATCCTAATTGCATATCCCAAACACCCCCCAAAAAGAGGAAGATAATGGACGTTACTGGAACAAAAAAATAAAAAAAAATTATATTTAAAAAAATAAATAAATATATATATATATATATACATACTTTATTACAAAATAAATATAAAACGACAAATTATACAAAAATAAAATGTGTATCTCTATTCTTTTATGCTACCTCCACCAGAGCTTGTAAAAAAGTATAGATTCTGTGTACAGTAGGAACTATAGGACAGAGATATTCCCAGAAATAAAACATAATTGTACTGAATGAGATCTAAGAAAAAAAAAAAAAAGTACAAAAAAGACTGAACCACACTATTGGTGCCCAAGCTACACAATATAGATAGGCCACCTCAATTTTGCACAGTCCCTTTGTGATATGGTGGATCTAGTCTCACAATTAAATTTTTTATATATATATATATATATAGATATATATATATATATATATATATATATATATATATATATATATATATATATATATATAAGAACAATAATAATAATAATTTTACATGGCATTGTATATGTGTACAAAGAAACACAAAAATGTGGAAAGAAGGCCTAGAACAATGCCCACAAAAGAATACAACCTCAATTTTTTACTCCATGCAACTCTGCAGCCCTTTTACAAAAAACAAACCATCTATACCCTTACTTTGCCCCACAAGAGCTTACAATCTTACATAATTGTCAAGCCTCGTACACACGACCGAGGAACTCGACGGCGAAACACATCGTTTTCCTCGTCGAGTTTCTTGTTAGGCTGTCGAGGAACTTGACAAGGCAAGTTTCTCCATTCCCGTCGAGGAAAAAGAAGACATGCTCTCTTTTTGGCTCGACGGGATCCTCGACAGTCTCCTCGTCGAAAAATGTACACACGACCGGTTTTCTCTGCAAAAAAAAATCTCAGCAAGTTTCTTGCTGGTTTTTGCCGAGAAACTTGGTCGTGTGTATGAGGCTTCACAGTTATACGAACAAACTAAGAAAAAGTACCAATTTTTTTTTTTTTTCGTGGAACAAACCCATAGCACCTAGGAGGACCCTAAAACTCTGTTTAGATAATGCCTCTTGTTGGAATCAAAGACTAGACCATAGCACTGCATGCCAAGGGCGTAAATGGCTTGGTGACAATGGCACCCTACTACTGACAGCTCTGCCGATTTTATCATCCAATCATGTGCAAGCTAAAATTATGTTTTTTATTTTCCTTGCATGTCCCCCTCAGATTTACAGCGGCTGCAATTCCAAGTGCACTTGTAGCGCAAAGTGGATTTACCTTTTGTAAATAACCCCCAGTATGTTAACTTACACAGCAAATGTGCATCAAGCATAAAGCAAATTTTACATAGTAGTAGAGCATTATACACAGAAAAGCAAAATGGTGAAAACACATCGCATTAACCTCCCTGGCGGTATGATTCTGTCTGGAATTACGTACCAAAAGCGTTACAATTATTTTGCAAGGAAATTTGGCGTTTTATATTGTAGGCCTGTAATTTTTAGAAATAACTCGCTTAAATCTGACCAAGCAAGAGTCTTGTAGGCATCCCGGGTATGATTTTTTTTAAACAAAATGATAAATTAATATAATAAATAATTATAAATAATTATAACAAATAATAATTTAATTATAATAAAAATTATTCAATAATGTAATCAACTCAAAATCACTGAAATTTGCTCAGTTGCAGAATTGTCGCTGTCATTATTTTTTTTTTTTTTATGACGAATTTCCCCACAAATCGCTATCGCTCAATTCTGCAAGTGATTATAATTTATTATCGCTGTTTTCTAGCTGATCTAAAACCATTTTTGACATAAAGGGACACTTTTGGACAATCTACAGTTTTCAGGCAGAAAGAACATTTTTTATTATATAAATGTACATGTAGGGCACTGGGCAGACCACTAGGGACAAGGGGGGTGTGTATTTTTTTACATACAGTACTGTAATCTATAAGATTACAGTATACTGTATGTAAAGTGTTTGTTTACTTTTTTGAATTTGGCGCCGTTCTCCGCTCCCGTGCGTCGTAACGTCGCAGGGAACGGAGATTGGCGGCACACGGGGACACTGTGAATCGAGCGAGGAGGTCCCGCACGCTCACACAGCGCGGTGACATCGCTGGATCGGGGGACAAGGTAAGTAACTTGCCTGTGGATCCAGCGAGAAGGTAAGCAGCACCGCTGCACACTCTGCACGTCCACCCCGAGCGTGACTCGGGGATACCGATCCTAACATTGGAAACCTACCCCGAGTCACGCTCGGGTTTACCGCCAAGGGGGTTAAAACGTTAAAAATTTTCAGGCGATGTTTGCCCAATGACAAATTGTTACACAACTCAGGGTCCATAAAGTGTTGGGCACCCATTGTAATTAGTAAAACCAGACACTTGGCTTCTGGGATTCACCCTGCAAAAGTCAAAAACTCCCAACTATCTAATATAGGGCATTCTAAACTTTAAGGCTTAATTTCCATGGACGTTTTTACAGCCACTTTTCTGAGCGTTTTTTGCAGCTTAAAAACGCCAGACGTTAAAAACGCTCAAAAACGCTACCGCTGCGTTTTTGCGCTCCAGCTCAAAAAATACATGGACAGGCGTTTTTAAGCTGTAAAAAAGGCTAAAAAAAGTGGCTGTAAAAATGTCCATGGAAATGAAGCCTAAAAACAAAACAATACCATTAAATGAAAGAAAGTAGAGGATGTACATTTAGCAGGTTTCATGTACCACTATGTACGCCCAAATATACATTATTTACCTTTATTACGGAAAAAAACAAAACAAAAAATTAATCAAAAAAACACACACACACACACACACACACACCACATAAAATGTGGTAAGTGTACAGAATAAGAATACAGGACTGATGTAATAAATGACTTATAAAAAAGGTTATTCTAAAAATAAAGATAGCAAAAGTAGTAGTGAAACTGTGGTAAAACTATTTAAAAGAAAAATACAATGTCTAAATGTTGCATTTTTGACAAAGTTGTACTGTTTTAGTAACTAAACCACAAATCCTCTAGCTATGCAGGTCTGCAGGCCAAAAAAATGAATTGCAAAGAGATCTGAGCAGTAAAAAAAAAACACGTATTTTACCCAGATTTATGATTTTTTTTTAAATGTGCTTCAAATATTTCCTCACAGCATTCAGCACCCCATCACATCGGTTACAGGCATTTGGTTTCCAATATCACAGTTTAATCCCAAATGTTGTTGTCACAATTTTTACTATTGTCTAAAATAATCTTTGTGCTCGAGGCATCAGTTAACAAAAACCTTGAACACATTTTGTTTTTTCTGTATCAAGGTGTTTCGGTTTCATGTACTGGAGGCGTCTTCGCGAGTACATGTGAACAAATGGATAGGTCAAGCAGAGGCAACAAGTAGTTCTTGTCTGTTGTGAAATATGAGTCCCCGTTGCTAATCCTCATAGACCCTACGCCACAGAGAACGCAACAAAACACTTACATAGTTGGGTAAAAACGATGTTCAACCACAAGTTTACAAGAGTATTCTTTACACTAGATCACTTTTACTGTTCAGTAAAACGTATCTCCAATGTGCATTACGTTGGCATTGAACACAATGTTGAAAGCTGCTTTATACATACAAGCACAATCAAGGCAGTAAAGCTTGCCAACATTAGGATCACGCATCAAAATTTGTAAAAATAAAGGGCATGGGACATTAGGGCCGAAACAACGAATCGATTCATCGACAACTAATCGATTATGAAATTAATCGATTACAATTTTCATAATCGATTAATCGGCCAGTAACATAATGGGGTTAAAAAAACTAAAATTAGCCCTTTATAGTACAAAAAAAAGCAAATCTCTACTGTGAATTTTACTTTCACTGTCCCACAGTAAAAAAAATGAACCCCTTACAGTAGCGATTATTTGCTCTTTTTGTACTTATTTTAGTTTTTTTAACCCCATTATGTTACTAAACATCTCAGGCCGGGTTCACACCTCTGTGTGTTGGTGTTTTTTGCAGAAACACACTACAGTTCATTTACATGTTTTCCTATGGGACACGTTCCCATCCAGGATTTTTTTTCAGCTGCTGCGTATTTGGAAAGGGCAAGGACTTTTTAATGCAAAACGATGATACTTTGTTTTTTTTTTGGTTCAATATACTTCAATGGAGAAGCTGCAGAAAAGCATGTCATGTGTTTTTGCGGCAATTTGTGTTCTGTAATCTGCCCAACAACAAATTGACCCAAAATTTTTTTTAAATGCAATTTTTTTTTTAAGGCTATTATCCGATTAATCGAAACAATAATCGGCCAACTAATCTATTATGAAAATAATCGTTAGTTACAGCACTATGGGACATAGGGGGTTATTTACTAAAGGCAAATCCACAAGTACAAACTACAAGTGCAAAGTGCAGTCGCTGTAGATCCGAGGGGGACATGCAAGGAAAATAAAAAACAGCATTTTAGCTTGCACATGATTGGATATTGGATAATAAAATCGGCAGAGCTTCCCCTCATTTCAGATCTACAGCGACTGCACTTTCAATGCAATTTTAAGTACACTTTGCACTTGTAGTGCAAAGTGGATTTGCCTTTTGTAAATAACCCCCATAGTGTGTGAAAACTGGACTGTATCTAGTGGTGA